>NW_024081841.1:0-29836 GCF_003009895.1 Hyaena hyaena
CGTGAGCAGGGGAGGGTCAGAGAGAGAGGGAGTGACAGACTCTGAAATAGGCTCCAGGCTCTGAGCTGGCAGTCAGCACAGAGCCCGACGCGGGGCTCGAACCCACGAACCGCGAGATCATGACCTAAGTGAAAGTCGGTCGCTTAACCGACTAAGCCACCCAGGTGCCCCTACACTGGCTTTGTGTCCTGTCTTTAAAGCCCAGTGTGTGCTGCGCACTTGGAGCACTTGTCACGTGAGCCTGGCCCCACTCACGTGCTCACCAGCCACGTGGGGCTGCACGGAAAGGCCCCATCTCACAGGTCAGACGTGGGTCTCTAAGTCCCTCCCCAGCAGCATCGGGTTCACCTGGGAGCTTGCTGGAAATGCAAATTCTCAGGCCCACCCCAGGCCTGCAGATTCAGGAACCCAGGGCAGGGCCGCCCATCTTCATTCTTTAATTTCTCAACTTTTCACAACCTGGGAGCAGGGGAAGGAGGGGTGGTATTTCCTGGAGTTTCCTTGGAAATCTCAACATGCAGCATAAAGTTGGTATCTAATACCTCTTGCCCTCTCTCTCTCTCTCTCTCTCTCTCTCTCTCTCACACACACACACACACACACACACACACACACACACACAGTCAATTATCAGGTTCTGTTGCTTCCTTCTGTAGCACACAGCTAATTCTCTTCATTCCTTTCGGCATCATCTCTACTGTATAATTTTAGAAACACCAGTTACCTGTGTTCGTGGTCAATCCTTCCTATCTTCTTCAGGATGCTATTCACCATGGACCTAAAACAAATTTTTATGTCGGCTGGATACATTTTTTATTTTTTTGATTTTTTTATCAGATACTTTTTATTCTGAACATAACCTATGCAATCTCATTTTTTTTCAGACATGCAACAAACTGCTCAAACATAAAGTATAAAATGTGATAAACTGTGGAAGATGTATATACCCATAAACATCATCACCACAATCAAGATAAGGAGCATATCCACCAGCTCCAAAAGATTCCTTATACCAAGGCAAATGCTGATCAGTTTTCTGTCATTACAGATTCGTTTGCGTTTTCTAAAATTTTACACACATAGATCACACAGCACGTTTTCTTTTTGGTCTGGCTTCTTTTGCTCACCATAATTTCTTTGAGAATCATTCATGCTGTACAGATTAATTTCTGTGAAACAATTCTCTAGAAAAAACACCCATACTCTGAAAAAGTTCTATATTTTTGTCATTTGCTATATATTGAGACTTAGTAAGTTGCTCATTTGAAATGACAAAATAAACTCTAAAAATAAAACCAAACAATAAAAAACCCGTAAATCTCAGGGCACTGAGACAGCTTGGTCAGTTGAGTGTCTGACTCTTGATTTCGGCTCAGGTCGTGATCCCCTGGTCGTGGGAGTGAGCCTCGTGTCAGGCTCTGTGCTGAGCATGGATCCTGCTTAAGATTCCGCTTTCCCTTTGCCCCTCTCCCCAGCTCATGTGTGCACTCTAAAATAATTTTTAAAGTTTTTTTTACAAAAAGTAAAAAAAAATCTACAAATCTCAATTGTTTACTTGTTCATATAAATAATCTTTTTTTTTTTTTTTTGGATAGTCTAAATTGGTATCTACATCTGGTTTAAAGCACCTGATGGGGGGGCACCTGCGTGGCTCAGTCGGTTAAGCGTCCGACTTCGGCTCAGGTCATGATCTCACTGTTCGTGGGTTCGAGTCCCGCGTTGGGCTCTGTGCTGACCATCAGCTCAGAGCTTGGAGCCTGCTTCAGATTCTGTGTCTCCCTCTCTCTCACCCTCCCCTGCTCATGCTGTCTCTCTCTCTCTCTCAGAAATAAATAAAACATTAAAAATTAAAAAAAAAAAAGCACCTGATGGGATGTTCTACTTTAATGACATTCATTATAGTGTTCAGCATTTTTGCTTGTCTCTGTTTGTGCCAGACTGCTGCTCCCTGGCGGTGGATACATTTTTTAAATTGTGGCCCTCAGAATTCTGATAGGATTCTCCTCTACCTGGCTAATCTCATTTTTTTGCTATGCCCTGGCCCACGCACTTCATGCCGTTTGCATTTTCCATATTCTCGTGTCATTAAACTCATAAACTCCATCAGAAATACTGAGAGCATGGAACGCCTGGGTGGCTCAGTCAGTTAAGCGTCCGACTTCGGCTCAGGTCATGATCTCACGGTTTGTGGGTTTGAGCCCCGCGTCAGGCTCTGTGCTGTCAGCTAGCTCAGAGCCTGGAGCCTGTTTCGGATTCTGTACCACCCTCTCTCTCTCACCCTCCCCTGTTCATGCTGTCTCTATCTCTCTCTCCAAAAATTAAATAAAACATTAAAAAAAAAACAGAAATATTGAGAGCAGCTCTTCTCTCCTCACTATCGAAAATGTCCCCATGATCCCATTTTTCTGGTCCCCATGCCTTTGTGTATTCCTCTCCCATTGCATGTGGTTGGACTTATTCTCTGCTTTCTAATGACTAGATACAGGAGAAGTGAAGAGATGTCAGTTTTGAGACCACATCGAAAAGCCTGTAGCTTCTGTCTTAGGCACCCTCTCAAACCACTTGCTCGGGGGGGTGGGGGGGGAAGCCAGCTACTGTATCGTGAGGCAGCCCTTGAAAGATCTCAGGTGTGAGGTCTAAGGACTACCAACAGCCCTGTGAGTGAGCTGGGAGGCAGATCCCAACTCCACCCCCATGGAGCCTTCAGATGAGATCACAGCCCTGCTGACAGCTTGACTGCAACCTAGTCAGAGGCCTTGAGATACAGGTCACTGGCTAAGTCCAGTGCCAAGTTCCTGCCCCACAGAGAATGTGAGAGAACAAATGCTTGTTGTTACACAACCATCTATAACTAAAACAGGCGTTCTACTTTTTCAGCCCTGGTTTTAAAGGCAAAGGTTTTGATGATTATTTGCTGGGAGCCACACTGGCCTCACTGGATGACAGTCACAGCGAGGAAATGGCAGCGTTTGCACAGCTCCTGCTATGAGAAACGAAAACTGGTATCTCCTTCTGCTACTACTGGCTCATGTTGGAAATGAGGCTGCTGGTATTGACCAGGCCTCACGATATCCCAGATCAGACTGATAGTCCCCACACAGAACGCTCATAAGGAAAAGCATATTCCTGCCTTTTCAAAAGAGACTTCACATGAAAGCTCTGTGGATGATTGTCAAAAGGCTCTTCCTCTGGGCCTTGCAGATCCAAGACTTACATAATGAAGGGGGCTAAGAACCCCAGTTACAATTGAGTCTGGCCCTGAGACAAAGAGCCTAATTTAGAGTGAAGGACAGATATCCACCCCCACCCACTTGTTTCTGCTTGGAGCATTTTCCTGCCTTGAATATGCTGATTGCTCCCTGTGAAGGAACCTCTTGAGGAACTTCTTCTTTTGTGATTATGGGAGCAAAGGTGTTTCCTGAAAGACCTGGCTTTCTTGATACTTCCACCTTAAACAAACAAGCTATTGACCCCGGCCCACAAAGAAGTAACTTCCCCCTTTTTATGCTGAAAACATTGTCTTGTATGCTAAAGATGCTTTCCTTCCCCATAGGATAGGCATCTAAATCCCCTACCTCAATCACTATTGATAAAGGTTATGCAGGAGTCTTCTACAAATCTATGTTCTGGGAAATTCTAACATATCAAAGAAGTTTGTAATAAGAAATCAATGTCTAAGACAAATACCACTTCTGTACCATCCCCCAAACACTTAATAATAAAATAAAGTTGAGCCCCAGTCAGAGCAGCGATGCCTGCCTGGTGACCAGAAAGGATCTCGGGCCTCTCTCAGTCCCTCCCTCGCTGACACAGTCCATCTTTCAGGGACCCCTGGACCTGGCGGAGCCGGTTTCTGACAATTATTATTCTGCTTCCCCCAGACCTCACCACCAAACCCTTCTCCCCCTGATTCCCTCCCTTCACTGATAACAACCACAAAATCTGCTGGAAAGCTGTCTGTCGCCCGTGGGAGCACGGGAAATTCCTGGTAGCTGGTTTCCATTTAAAGTTCTGATCTCTCAAATCTGAAAATCTTTGCCCAACATCCCAGTGAGATTTTGGAGTGAACGCTCCTTCTTGTAAAGGACAATATGCAAAGTTTCTTCTTCTTGTTGCCTGAGATATTTGATGTGCGCAACCTGCTCTGGTAGTTATTTGTGCGTCTTCTCTCTGACGGAGGGCTTGGCTCTAGTCTTCCCCTGTCTTTCAATGCGCCCGTGTGACACCATGAGGTCAACTCTCAAGAAGAAGTTACTGCATGTACCTTATGGGGAAGTTATGTGTGGTCATGTAGATTTGTTTCCCCTTCCTTTTCTGTTTCCCCTTTTATCCTTTTACAATATTTCCTTGTTGTCGGATTTTCCCATAATGAGTATATATCTAATTTCTGTATGGGGCATTTATCTGTAATGTACATTCAGCATATGAGTGTCACCATTTGGCAATGTTGACTGAGGATTGCTGGTTTCTAATGTGGCGTCGTGCTTTGTTAATTTACGTACTGATCTATCTCAGAAGTTCGCAGGGATGCCGCGGAAATCATCGGCAATATTTGTGTTGGAAAAACTGCAGGTACACAAGAAATGACTCTGTTAGGAACGAGTGCCCTGAAATCATGCCTTCCTGAGACGCCCGAGTTAATCAGTGACGGGTGCGCGTCCCTCTGTCAGCTGACGATGGAGCGGCACTGGCCAGAGTGGAGAACGTTGGCCATCGGCCCTGAGTTCCACTCGAGACACTGCCAAACATTTGCATGGCCTGCTAAATGGATATACTTAGGACAATAGTGCAAAGGATTGTGAGCTTTGTTATTATGTGCTAGGTAAAGTGAATGATTAAGATGTGGTTGTGGTCACTTTGCTTGTGGAACACGAGGCCTCCAAAGATCTTTTCATTGCCCCAGTCCAGAGGTGACACACGGCACTTCTACTCAGAGCTGACCGGCAGAACTCGCGGGGCCCTGCTTACGTGCAGGAGGGCTGAGTCCAGTGGTTTTCCCAAGAAGAGGAAAACCGGAAATTTGGAGAACACGTAGCGTTGCTTCTACCACGAGGCTGTCAACATTTTGCTCAGGCTCAAATGACTGCAGACATGCTTTCGGGCCAGGCCAGGTCAGTGGCCGAGCTCTGAGAAGATGGCTGGGTGTCGTGCCCACATGTGCCCGGGTGCCTGGGGGCCGCCGTGTCCAGCTGGAGCCCACCTGTTGCTACTAAGGAGAGTAGTAATCCTTGCGGTTGTTGACATGCAACAGTGGAGTCTTAGCCTACAGATCTTCCAGTTTTTCAAAAGCAAGTAGAAATGCAGATTTTAATGTCAAATGTCCCAATTTTAAGATGTAGGTGCAAGTGTGTGAAAACACAGGCCAAACAAAATGTGCATCAGGCCTAATGTGACCTATAGTGTTGCCAATGTGAGATCTTAGCCCTTTGGCCTGGGAACCTGAGTGGCCCTATATTTATCTGTGAGGTAAAGAGAACCCCAAATTTATAAGAAGAATCTTGACTCTGCCTTTGAGCCATTTATTCCGTCGGTCCACCTTGGTTCAGGTTCAGATCCTTCATGTTCACAACAACCCATGCTCGGCTCAGCACTAGAGCAGGTGGGGCCGCACTTAAAGGACGACAGAGTCCGTGCATTCCACGTCACCGCCAGGCTGTGTGACCTTGAGGCACTTGGGAAACCACAAGTGTAGAGAGAGACTGAAATGTGGGCTGGGTATTGGGACTTCCTAATGCACTTGGAGGGCTGAACGAGGCCTGGAACAGGAAGGCCCTGCGGTCACCTTTGGATGGGATCTCGGGGCCCGTGGGAAGCAATTACGGGCTTATAAATGGGGGATGGGTGTCACACAGCCAGACCAGTATTCTTGACATCGTGGACAGATCATTCTGGCAGCTCTTTGGGGATAGCTCTCCCCAAACAGAGCCCATCATCCACTAAGCGCAGTGGCATGGTGAAAAGGCATCCACAGTGATTTAAATGCTAAAGGGGGTGAAGGAACTCAGTGAGGAATCCTAGAGAAGTGGTGCTCATTCTTACCAGGGGACTGTAGGAAATTGTCTTGGTGCAGATATTATTAGAACAGATGTCATGCTGGGGCAGGCTTTGAAGGGTGTGGAAAATTTCCAGAAGCAATTGAGGAGGAGGGATGTGAGCATGTGCCGTGGTGGGGTGGGGGTGTGGGGGGGGGGTAGTATTTGTGTTGAAATCATAACTCTGTCACTCGCCTTGTTGCTTTGAGCAAGTTAAACTCTCTAAGCCTCTGTTTCCTTATCTTTAAAATGGGACAATAATACTGACTTCTTACGGTTGTTGAGGACCACATAAGGCCAGACTTAGTAAGTGGCTGGTTTCTGGTGAGCTCGTTAAATTGTAACTATTATTATGTTAAGGAGGAATGAAGCACGTGACTGTTTGGAAAATGACAAGTGGAGAGTAGGCCAGCTGAAGGGCTGGGTGGCATGGATTTCGTGGGGATTAGGGGCACATTTGAAAAGTTGGACTATTTTACAATTTCCCCCCAAATCTGGCAATGGACGCGAATACGCAAGCAACCTGGAAAACATATGAAAGTCTGAATTCTTAGATTCTACACTTTTTCTATGAGGTATTGTGTGAAGAGCATTTTGGGAAGAGCGAAATTACACTGGCTACTGGTTCACATTTTGGGTAGGTGGGGGGGCACACGTAGGTAGAAAGAGCGGGAGGCACCACACCTAACAGCACGTCAGACGCCTCCCCTCCCCCACCTCCCACCCTGCCTTGCGACAGTTGCTGTCGCTGCCGCGCAGCCGCAGAAGCCTGCCTCAGGCCAGGAGTTCGATGTGCCTTTGCTTTGGCGCCTCCTGCCCTGCGGTCGCTGCGAGAGCTGTCGCCATCTGACTGAAGCGCCGACGCCGACGCCGAGCCTAGGGCGCTCAGAGTGGGACTCCCTGCCTCAAGATGTCTGAGAAAGATGGTAAGGAGCCTTTCCCCAAGCCGTCCCACCACCTTCTGTCTTTTTCCTCACACCGACAGCTAGGTGGGCCCACCTAGCGTGCCTCACAGGCGGCCGAAACGTTATCTCGGCATCGGACAGGGCCGCTATCGCTGTTTGCCCGGTGGGCTTTTAGGAACCCAGGTGTCGCATCCTGGATCTCGCTATGGGCCCAGGGCGTCCTTGGGGTTCATGGTGTTTCGGGGACTTGAGGTGGCCCTGGGGCTAACGACGTCTCCAGAGCTCTTGCTGTTTGAAGGTGTCGCTGTAGTTTGCGGTCAACATGGCGACAGATGGGGTTTGGCTTTCAGCAAGGGCGGTGGTTCTTTCGAGGGCTTGTGGTGGCCGTATAATGTCAGCGGTCTCCGCTTGGGGGGCTGAGGTGTCGCGATCTGTTTCCCTGTGCCCTCCAAGGGTGGAGTGGTGGGCACTGGCCCCAGGGCACGTCTGTCAAGGCCTTCTGGTATCTGGTATGTGTCCGCGCCACAGCGCTGTGGAGCGTGGGCCATTAGGGCATGAAAGCAACTTGACTTGGTGACTGGGGGTCCTACGCGGAGGCGAGCATTTGCTTTGCTCGAAGGTTAATTCTACACTTTCCAGACTCGTATTCAGCAGTGCTGCAGCGGGTGCCTCGGGGTGGTTCCTACCGCCGCTCATGCCAACACCCGCAAGCTTTTGAGAATGGGCCATTTGAGTACCTGGTGCTGGTTTCCTGGGACGAATTGAACCTTTATCCTTTCTCTTTCCCTGTCGGAGGAGGTAGAGGTCCAGAAGGACCAAGGTTCTTAGACCATTAGAATTTTGAGTTTAAGGACAAACGAGCAGTTTGATTCATTATAAGATCCTTTGAAATTGAGATGTTGACTTTGAGACTTGGGGCAACCTTGCGGTTTTATGGTGAATACACAAACAAGGAGAAAGAAAATAAAGATGTAGGTGTGAAGTCTCCACATATGGAGCCAGGTCTTGGCTTCTGAGAGGACAGATGAGATTTCAAAAGGTGTCAGAGGATATACAAAATGTGAGGATCCCTAGAGAACAGGGAGGCCCTTCCCAGCATGCTCCAGGGCCCATCCCACCTGCTGTTTAATTGAGCACCACAGTTTGATAGAAAAGGCTTTAACTTAATGTACTGGGGATTGCCTCCTCTTCTCTAGCTCTCTCCAAATTGGGACTGCTTTAGGGTTTCATGACATTAAGTGGTATACAGATAATGATTTTACAAGCAACTTGCACAGTGTTCTATAAAGTAGGGGGTGGGCTGGATTTAGTTTCAAGCCCCCCTGTGGCAAGCCCCGGGCCCTGGGGTACGGTTTTGGTGGCAGTTATCTCTCACCCGGCTGACTTTGTTACCTCTAAAGTTTGATGTTATGTGGACGGGCTGCTTTTGCAAGTTTTGACGGTTGAGTTAGAAAGTGGTTGTTCAGCGTATTGATACAGTTTTGCTAGAAAATCAGACCACTCTGGCCATTGTAATCTGCCCTGTTTTGGTTGTGGATTTCTTGCAGTCGTTCTTGTGTGAAAGGAAGTTTTCAGCCTTGATC
Organism: Hyaena hyaena; assembly: GCF_003009895.1. NCBI lineage: Eukaryota > Metazoa > Chordata > Mammalia > Carnivora > Hyaenidae > Hyaena > Hyaena hyaena. The sequence continues at coordinate 8,521 of NW_024081841.1, forward strand.
ATTGTGAACTATGTCTGATCTGATAACTTCATGACAACTTGGATCCTTGCATCTTAGGAGCATAATTTTCAAAAAGTTTCTAAATGTTGGGGTGTGTGCGTGGTTTAGTCACTTGAGCATCCAACTGTTGATTTGAGCTCAGATCATGATCTCTGGGTTGTGGGATAAAGAGTCAGGCTCTGCGCTCAGCATGGAGCCTGCTTAAGAATCTCTCTCTCTCTCTCTCTCTCTCCATCTCTCTGCCCCTCTCCTCAACTCTCTCTTTTTAAAAAAGCTTCTAAATTTTATAATGTCTTCTAACAATGGCTTATAAAGGTTATGTATATACCTAAAAGAATCAATGGGAATTTTATAAATTTACTGAGAAACCTTGATGGAGTTGTCAGTAGCTTTACTAGGCCTAGTGTGATATATCTGTTGACATATAAAAGCTTGTCTTAAAAATAAAACTTTAATTACCTTTGTTATTTTCTTCTAATTATGAAGTCTAAAGTTTACTGTAGAGAATCTTAACAGGTATAGAGAAGTCTAATGATCATTTTGCCCCATAGATAGTGACTTAGAGATAACCATGGTATGTTTTCTTCTATTCTCAAAGTTAATATCATACCATATTTTTCTGCTTTGAAACTTCCGCCTCCCTTGATATTAATTTACTAGCATTTCTTAATTTTCTATTTATTATTTTTTTCTTTTATACTTTATTGTCAAGTTGGTTTCCATATAACACCCAGTGCTCATCCCAACAAGTGCCCTCCTCCATGCCCATTACCCCCTTCCCCTCTCCCCCACCCCCATCAACCCTGTTTGTTCTCAGCATTTAAGAGTCTTTTATGGTTTGCCTCCCTCCCTCTCCCCAACTATTTTATTCCACTTCCCCTCCCCCATGATCCTCTGGTAAGTTTCTCCTGTTCCACTTATAAGTGAAAACATATGGTATCTTTCTCTGCCTGACTCATTACACCCTTGAGTTCCATCCTGCTTTGTCAAAGATTAGTTGGCCATACATTTGTGGATCCAATTCTGAGTTTTCTAGTCTGTTCCGTAAGTTTATGTGTCTGTTTCTGTGCCAATAACATACTGTTTTGATGACTACAGCTTTGTAGTAGAGGCTAAAGTCTGGGATGGTGATGCCTCCCATTTTAGTTTTCTTCTTCAATATTACTTTGGCTATTCCGGGTCTTTTGTGGTTCCATACAAATTTTAGGATAGTTTGTTCTGGCTTTGAGAAGTATGCTGGTGCAATTTTGACTGGGATTGCATTGAATGTGTAGATTGCTTTAGGTAGTAATGACATTTTAACAATATTTACTCTTCCAATCCATGAGCATGGAATGTTTTTCCATTTCTTTGTGTCTTCCTCAATTTCCTTCATAAGTTTTCTATAGTTTTCATCATACAGATCTCTTATATCCTTGGTTAGGTTTATTCCTAGGTATTTTATGGGTTTTTTTGTGCAATTGTGAACGGGATCAGTTTCTTGATTTCTCTTTCTGTTGCTTCATTATTGGTGTATAAAAATACAACCGATTTCTGTATGTTGATTTTGTACCCTGCAACTTTGCTAAATACGTGGATCAGTTCTAGTAGGCTTCTGGTGGAATCTGTCAGGTTTTCTATGTAGGGTATCATGTCATCTGCAAAAAGTGAAAGCTCGACTCCTTCTTTGCCAATTCTGATACCTTTTATTTCCTCTTGTTGTCTGATGGCTGATGCTAGGACTTCCAGCACTATGTTAAACAACAGTGGTGAGAGTGGACATCTCTGTTGTGTTCCTGATCTCAGGGGAAAGCTCTCAGTTTTTCCCCATTGAGGATGATATTAGCTATGGGCTTCTCATAAATGGCTTTTATGATGTTTAAGTAAGTTCTTTCTATCCTGAGTTTCTCGAGGGTCTTCATTAAGGAAGGATGCTGTATTTTGTCAAATGCTTTTTCTGCATGTATCAACAGGATCATATGCTTTCTCTTCTCTTTTGTTGATGTGATGTATCACATTGATTGATTTGCAAATATTGAACCAGCCCTGTAACCCAGGAATGAATCTCACTTGATGATGGTGGATAATTTGTTTTATGTACTGTTGAATTCGATTTGCTAGCATCTTGTTGAGGATTTTTGCATCTGTATTCATCAGGGATATTGGCCTGCAGTTCTCTTTTTTTGCTGCGTCTCTGGTTTGGTAATCAAGTGATGCTGGCTTCATAGAATGAGTCTGGAAGTTCTCTTTCCATTTCCATTTTTTTGGGAATAGTTTGAGAATGGGTATTAACTCTAATTTAAATGTCTGGTAGAATTCCCCAGGAAAGCCATCCGGCCCAGGGCTCTTGTTTGTTGGGAGATTTTTTTTTTTTTTTTTTTTTATTTCTAGGAGAGAGAGAGAGAAAGAGACAGCATGAGCAGGGGAGGGTCAGAGAGAGAGGGAGTCACAGACTGAAACAGGCTCCAGGCTCTGAACTGGCAGTCAGCACAGAGCCAGAAACGGGGCACGAACCCACGAACAGCGAGATCATGACCAAAGCGAAAGTCGGACGCTTAACCGACTAAGCCACCCAGGCGCCCCTGTTGGGAGATTTTTGATAACGGATTCAATTTCTTCACAAGTTATGGGTCTGTTTAGATTTTCTGTCTCTTCTCCTGTGAATTTGGTCATGTGTGTTTGTTTAGGAATTTGTCTGTTTCTTCTATGTTGTCCAGTTTGTTGACATATAGTTTTTCATAGCATTCCCTGATAATTGCTTGTATTTCTGAGGGATTGGTTGTAATAAATCCATTTTCATTCATGATTGTGTCTACTTGGATGCTTTCTCTTCCTTTTGAGAAGCCTGGCTAGAGGTTTATCAATTTTGTGTATTTTTTCAAAAAACCAACTCTTGGTTTCACTGATCTGTGCGATTTTTTTTTGGATTCAATATTGTTTATTTTTACCCTGATCTTTATTATTTCTCTTTTTCTGCTGGGTTTGGGGGTGTTCTTGCTGCTCTGCTTCTAGTTCCTTCAGATGCGCTGTTAGGTTTTATATTTGCGCTTTTTCTAGTTTCTTGAAACAGGCTGGCTTGCAATGTAGTTTCCTCTTAGGACTGCCTTTGCTGCATCCCATAGAGTTTGGATTGTTGTATTTTCATTTTCATTTGTTTCCATATATTTTTAAATTTCTTCTCTAATTGCCTGATTGGCCCATTCGTTCTTTAGTAGAGTGTTGTTTAACAGTAGGTTCCAATGTGTTGTTCAGGTCCATTGTTTCTTTAGTGATTTTCTGTCTAATTGATCAATCTATTGCTGTAAGTGGAGTGTTAAAGTCCTGTGCAATTAGCACATTCTTCTCCGTAAGATTGTTTCTGTTTGTGATTAATTGTTTTATGTATTTAGGGGCTCCTGTATTCAGTGCATAGACATTTATAATTGTTAGCTCTTCCTGATGGATAGTAATCATTATATAATGCCCTTCTTAATCTCTTAACTTTTCAGTCCAATACTACCTTAACTTTAAAGTCTCATTTGTCTGATATAGGTATAGCTACTCCAGCTTTCTTTTGACTTTCAGTAGCATGACAGATATTTCTCCATCCCCTCATATTCAATCTGAAGGTGCCTCTGGTCTAAAATGAGTCTCTTATAGACAGCGTATCAATGGATCTTGTTTTTGTGTCCATTCTGCTACCCTGTCTTTTGTTTGGAGCATTTAGTCCATTTACATTCAGTGTTATTATTGAAAAGTACAGGTTTAGAGTCATTGTGTTCTCTGTATGATTCATGCTTGTAGTGGTGTCTCTGATATCTTGTGTTCCTTGCAACATTTCCCTCATAGATTCCCCCTTAGGATTTCTTGTAGGGCTGGTTTAGTGGTGATGAACTCCTTCAATTTTTGTTTGGGAAAACCTTTATCTCTCCTTCTATTCTGAATGACAGGCTTGCTGGATAAAGGATTTTTGGCTGCATATTTTTTCTGTTCATCACATTGAAGATTTCCTACCATTCCTTTCTGGCCTGCCAAGTTTCAGTAGATAGGTCTGCAACTACTCTGATATTAGGGCTCTTTTATCCTTAGATGCTTTCAGAATTCTCTCTTTATCATTATATTTTGCCAGTTTCATTATGATATGTTGTGCAGAAGATAAATTCAAGTTATGTCTGAGGGGAGTTCTCTGTGCCCCTTGGATTTCAATGTCTGTTTCCTTCCCCAGATTGGGGAAGTTCTCAGCTATAATTTGTTCAAGTACCCCTTCAGCACCTTTCTCTCTCTCTTCCTCTTCTGGATTTCCTATGGTACAGATATTGTTCCCTTTGATTTCATCATTCAGTTCTCTAATTTTCCTTTCATGCTCATGGATCAGTTTATCTCTTGTTTTCTCAGCTTCTTTTTCTATAATTGTGTCTTCTGATTCACCTATCTCCTCTCTGCCTCTTGAATCCATTCAGTGGCCACCTCCATTTTATTATGCACCTTGTTTATAGTATTTTTTAATTCATCACAACTATTATTAAGCTCCATAATCTTTGTAGCAATAGCGTCTCTGATGTCTTCCATGCCTTTTTCAAGTCCAGCGATTAATTTTATGACTACTATTCTAAATTCTTGGTCAGTTATGTTGCTTATCTGTTTTGACAAATTCTTTAGCTGTCACTTCTTCTTGGAATTTTTTTAGAGGAGAGTTCTCCCGTTTCGTCATTTCGGCTAGCTTTCTGTCTCTTGTAAATTTTAAGAGCTTGGTAAGTGCTCTGCACCTCAAGTACTGCTATATTAAAGGAGGCTCAGAGATTGTCCAGGGCCTGTCTGTTCAGGGAGTGTTCTTTTTTTGTTGCTGTTGTTTTGTTTGTTTCTGGGAACTCATTTAATTGTAAGATAGTGTGCTAGTCTGTTAGGGCTATGTAACAAAGTACTATACAGACTGGGTGACTTAAACAACAGAAATATATGCATTCACAGTCCTGGAGGCTGGATTTCTAAGATCAAGGTGTTGACAGTTAGTTTCTTCTGAGGTGTCTCTTCTTGGCTTGCAGACAGCTATTTTTTCCCTGTGTCCTCACATGTGGTCTGTCCTCTGTGCATGTACATGTTATGTTCAAGTCTCCATGTCCATCCTTTGGTCTGTGTTGTCTGCATCTAAATTTCCTCTTCTTATAAGGACATCTGTCAGTTTTGGAGGACTTAGGTGGCTCAATTAGTTGAGTACCTGACTCTTGATTTCATTGAGGATATGATCTCCTGGTTAGAGTTAGTGCACTGAAGCCCTGCATTGGGCTCCATGCTGACAGTACAGAACCTGTTTGGGATTCTCTCTTCTTCTCTTTCTTTCTTTTTTTTTTTCCACAAAAGTTTATTGCCAAGTTGGTTTCCAAATACACCCAGTGCTCATGCTCACAAGTGCCCCCCTCCATGCCCATCACCCCCCTTTCCCTCTCCCCGCATCCCCCATCAGTCCTCAGTTTGTTCTCAGCATTCAAGAGTCTCTCATGGTTTGCCTCCCTCCCTCTCCCCCACTATTTCCTCCCTTCTTCTCCCCCATGGTCCCCAAGTTCCTCCTAATCCTCCTATATGTGCAAACATATGGTAGCTGTCCTTCTCTGCCTGACTTATTTCGTTCGGCCTAACACCCTCAAGGTCCATCCATGTTGCTACACATGGCCAGATTTCATTCTTTCTCATTGCCATGGAGTATTCCATTGTATAGATAAACCACATCTTCCTGATCCATTCGTCCATTGATGGACACTTAGGCTCTTTCCATGTTTTGGCTCTTGTTGAGAGTGCTGCTATGAACATTGGGGTCCATGTGCTCTTATGCATTAGCACTCCTATATCCCTTGGGTAGATTCCTAGCAGTGCTATTGCTGGGTCATAGGAGAGCTCTATTGTTAATTTTTTGAGAAACCTCCACACTGTTTTCCAGAGGGGCTGCGCCAGTTTACATTCCCACCAACAGTGTAGGAGGGTGCCCGTTTCTCCACATCCTTGCCAGCATCTAGAGTCCTCTGATGTGCTCATTTTAGCCACTCTGACTGGTGTGAGGTGGTATCTCAGTGTGGTTTTGATTTGTATTTCCCTGATGAGGGGGGATGCTGAGCATCATTTCATGTGTCTGTTGGCCATCTGGATGTCCTCTTTGGAGAAGTGTCTGTTCATATCTTCTGCCCATTTCTTCACTGGGTTGTTTGTTTTTGGGTGTGGAGTTTGGTGAGTTCCTTATAGATTTTGGATATTAGCCCTTTGTCTCATATGTCATTTGCAACTATCTTTTCCCATTCTGTCGGTTGCCCATTAGTTTTATGGATTGTTTCCTTTGCCGTGCAGAAGCTGTTAATCTTGATGAGATCCCAATAGTTCATTTTTGCTCTTGATCTCCTTACTTTGGGGATGTGTCAAGTAAGAAATTGCTGTGGTTCAGGTCAAGGAGATTGCTTCCTTCTTTCTCCTCTAGGGTTTTGATGGTTTCCTGTCTCACGTTCAGGTCCTTTATCCATTTTGAGCTTATTTTTGTGTATGGTGTGAGAAAATGATCTAGTTTCATTCTTCTGCATGTTACTGTCCAGTTCTCCCAGCACCATCTGTTAAATGGGCTGTCTTTTTTCCATTGGATATTCTTTCCTGCTTTGTCAAAGATTAGTTGGCTGTATACTTTTGGGTCCAGTTCTGAGTTCTCAATTTTATTCCATTGGTCTATGTGTCTGTTTTTGTGCCAATACCATACTGTCTCGATGATGACAGCTTTGTAGTAGAGGCTAAAGTCTGCGATGGTGATACATCTCGTTTTGGTTTTATTATTCTGTATTACTTTGGCTATTCGGGGTCTTTTGTGGTTCCACACAAATTTTAGGATAGTTTGTTCTAGTTTTGAGAAGTATGCTGGTGCAGTATTGATTGGGATTGCATTGAATGTGTAGATTGCTTTCAGTAGTAATGACATTTGAACTATATTTATTCTTCTAATCCAGGATCATGGAATGTTTCTCTATTTCTTTGTGTCTTCTTCAATTTCCTTCATAAGTTTTCTATAGTTTTCATCATACAGATATCTTATATCTTTGGTTAGGTTTATTCCTAGGTACTTTATGGCTTTTTGTACAATTGTGAACGGGATCAGTTTCTTGATTTCTCTTTCTGTTGTTTCATTGTTGGTGTATAAAAATGCAGCTGATTTGTGTATGTTGATTTTGTACCCTGCGACTTTGCTGAATTCTTGGATCAGTTCTCGTAGGCTTCTGGTGGAGTCTTTCGGGTTTTGTATGTAGAGTATCATGTCGTCTGTGAAAAATGAAAGTTTGACTTCTTTTTCGCCAATTCTAATGCCTTTTTTTTCCTTTTGTTGTCTGATGGCTGATGCTAGGACTTCCAGCACTGTGTTAAACAACAGTGGTGAGAGTGGAAATCCCTGTCGTGTTCCTGATCTCAGGGGAAAGCTCTCAGTTTTTCCCCGTTGAGGATCATGTTAGCTGAGGGCTTCTCATAGATGGCTTTTATGATGTTTCAGAAAGTTCCTTCTATCCCGACTTTCTCGAGGGTCTTTATTAAGAAGGGATGCTGTATTTTGTCAAATGCTTTTTCTGTATCTATCGACAGAATCATATGTTTTTTATCCTTTCTTTTGTTGATGTGATGTATCACATTGATTGATTTGTGAATATTGAACCAGCCCTGTAACCCAGGAATGAATCCCACTTGATCTTGGTGGATAATTCTTTTTATGTGCTGCTGGATTCGATTTGCAAGGATCTTGCTGAGGATTTTTGGATCTGTATTCATCAAGGATATTGGCCTTTAGTTCTCTTTTTTGCTGGATGTCTGTCTGGCTTGGGAATCAGAGTGATGCTGGCTTCTTAAAATGAGTCTGGAAGTGTTCCTTCGATTTCTATTTTCTGGAATAGCTTGAGAAGAATGGGTATTAATTCTGTTTTAAATGTCTTGTAGAATTCCCCTGGGAAGCCATCAGGTCCAGGGCTCTTATTTGTTGGGAGATTTTTGATCACTGATTCCATTTCTTTACTAGTTATGGGTCTGTTCAGGTTTTCTTTCTCTTCCCGTGTGAATTTTGGTAGTGAGTGTGTCTTTAGGAATTTGTCCATTTCTTCTAAGTTGTCCAATTTGTTGGCATATAATTTTTCATAGTATTCCCTGATAATTGCTTGTATTTCTGACGGGTTGATTGTAATAAGTCCCTTTTCATTCATGATTTTGTCTATTTGGGTGCTCTCTCTTTTCTTTTTGAGAAGCCTGGCTAGAGGTTTGTCAATTTTGCTTAATTTTTCAAAAAACGAACTCTTGGTTTCATTGATCTGTTCAATTGTTTCTTTGGTCTCCATGTTGTCTATTTCTGCTCTGATTTTTACTATTTCTCTTCTTCTGCTGGGTTTGGGGTGCTCTTGTTGCTCTGCCTCTAGTTCCTTTAGTTGAGCTGTTAGATTTTGCATTTGGGCTTTCTCTAATTTCTTGAAATAGGCCTGGAGTGCCATGTACTTTCCTCTTAGGGCTGCCTTTGCTGCATCCCATAGAATTTGGATTGTTGTATTTTTGTTTTAATTTGTTTCCATATATTTTTCAATTTCTTCTCTAATTGCCTGATTGGCCCATTCATTCTGTAGTAGGGTATTCCTTAACCTCCATATTTTTGAAAGTTGTCCAGACTTCTTCCTGTGATTGATTTCAAGTTTCAAAGCATTATGACCTGAGAGTGTGCATGGTATAATCTCAATTCTTTTATATTTATTGAGGGCTGCTTTATGTCCTAATATGTGATCTATCTTGAAGAATGTGCCATATGCACTTGAGAAGAACATGAATTCCTTGCAGTAAGTGTTTTTTTAATGGTGTCCCTTGGTCTCTCTTGTTAAGACTTTGGTTATTTTATTTCTCTACTGTATTGATATTTGGTACTCTCAATAATATGTACTTTGGCTTATTTCTTGAGACAGCCTTGAAAAGGAAAATAGACAAATGGAACAGAAGCACGCACATGCACAGACAAATCAAACAAATGAACAAAATACAGTCTAATGCATAAAACCAGAAATCACAGCTACAAATAAAGAGTAGGTTGGAGACAGTGCTGATGGAAGAACATATACAAAGAAAGAAATGAGAGGGGTGGGGAGTAAGAGAAGTTGAACACTGACCAAGCAGAGAGAGTAAAAGGCTTAATTCAGAGAGAGAAAAAGGAGAATAGGGCAGGAAGTGAGGAGGAAAATAAAAAGAAGAAGAAAATATTCCCCAGAGAAACTATATAGTCTGATTATTTCAGAGAGAGAGAAAGGAAGGTAATGATGGAGATAGAACATGCATCAAGAAAATGGATTATATATGCCCATTTAAGCAAAATAACCAAAATAACGAGTCCAGAGGAGAGGAGAGATAAGAACGAGATAAGGGAGAATATATCTGAATAGCAAGAATTGATCTAGAGTCAATCATGGGAGTGCATCAGTGCTGATCTTGGGAGAGGGGCTGTTTCTGTATCCAGGCTCTGGTAAGAAAGCAGCTTCCCAGTGCAGATGGGCGTGGCTTGGTGTAGGCGGGTTTCGCCTGCACTGTGGGTCCTGTGGGCATCACTGCTATTTTTCATATTTATTAAACTAGTTTACTGAGTTGATATCTCACATCTACTTTATTTGTGGCCACTTATTTAATATTTTATGAGATTTAATTTGAATTTAATGTTTCATAACAGTAGTTACTTTTGTACTTTATTTCTGCATTATTTATTATCATAAAGATAAATATTAAGTTTTAGAGAACAGGTTTGGGAATTCATGGGCAGTGTAGAGTGTGACTATGTAACATCAGCTGTATAATTTAAAAGTTAAAAGCCTATCACTGAACAGATAGTAGCGTGGACCAGGTGGTCACATTTTTTAAATGAGAAGAAATTTATTGCTCTAAAATTGGAAGTACTAGATATAATAATATATGTAACTTAAGCTTATTTCTTAGCTAACTTGCAGGGATTAAGATGTGAAAATATTTCATGCAATTTTTCAGCTACAATGCTTTTTAAACACTCCATAACTTTATAAGGTGTTTTCCTTTAGAAACTGATTATTTTATGTGGTATCTAAACTTTCTCTGTGCTTATTCCCAGGTTATGTTATTATAACTATTGATGATGATGATGATGATGATCGCACTGCTAATGATATTGATGTAGTGATAATACAAGATTCTGATACTGAGGATACTGAGACCGCATTACCCACTGATGGCACGGTGACCACACAGCCGAATTTTCAAGGCAGCAATGGTAATTATCAGCAACTATCCCAAATGTCATATGGTAATCTTGTTAATTTCGTCCTGTGCAAAATGTTGCTCCCTGGTCCTGATATCCTGTAAATTGCTTAAATATTCCTGTAACTTTTACATTAACCAGTCGTTATCAGAGGGCAGGCTTCATGGTTATGTCACAGTGTTTATGTGTGCTCACATTTTTCCTTCATTTAAACTTTGTCATGTCACCTTTTCCATTTTTGCCCTATGGGGTTGAGAAGGTAGTCTCAGAAAGCCTTGGGAGAATACAGTCTTGGTCTCTGAAAGATTATTTTATGCCTTGCAACTATAATTATAACCATTTGGTGGCAAAGGAAAAAACTGCATTTATGGGAAAAACATCTTGGATCAAGAGAACATGAAACAGATGACATGACTATCTATGTGGAAGACCCAACAAAAACTCATGGAACTAATAAGCAATTATAGTAAGATTGTAGGATACAAGGTTAGTATGCAAAAATACCATTATTTATATGGTATAAATAATGTACCATATTATTTATGGTATAAATAATAAATGCAAAATTATTTATACCAGCAATAAATAATTGGAACTTGAAATTAAAGACATGGCGTCATTTGCATTAGTACCCCCCAAAAGAGTCCGTGGAAAGCAGAGTCTTGTAACCAGAAGTGCTGTGGCTACTTGTCCTTTACTGGTTTTGTCCCAGTTACAGTAATAAAGGAGATGTGAAGCCATTCACCTCCTCACTTACACATAGAACCAAGAGACATTAACCCTCTAGAACATTTCTTCCATAGCTATATGACAATTTGTTCTTCGCCCACTGTTTAGAGAATTGGGTTTCCTACTCTTTTGAAATGTTATGACTTAGATTGGAGATCAGCAAATTGTTTCTGTAAAGGGCCAGACAGTAAAGGTTTTAGGCTTTTCGACCATAAAGGCTCAATTGCAACTACTCAATTCTGCTGTTAAAGTAAGAAAGCAGCTGATATATAAACAGAGGAGTGTGACTGTGCTTCAGTAAAACCTTATTTATGAACATTGAAATTTGAATTTCTTATTATTTTTCCATTTCATGAAATTAGTCTTGTTTTTGTTTTTTAATTGTTTTAAAAATTAACTTTAATTTTTTCTTCCCATTTCTTTTGTTGTTGTTTCAAATTTTTATTTAAATCCATTAGTTAAGGGGTGCCTGGGTGGCTTAGTCACTAGGGGATTTGACTCTTGTTTTTGGCTCAGGTAATGATCTCACCGTTTTGTGGGTTTGAGACCCATGTCGGGCTCTGTACTGGCAGCATGGAGCCTGCTTGGGATTCTTTCTCTCTCCCTCTGTCGCTGCCCCTCCCCTGTTTGCACTATCTCTGTCTCTCAAAATAAAGAAATAAACTTAAAAAATGTTTTTCAGTTAGTTAACACATAGTGTAATATTAGTTTCAGAAGTAGAATTTAGTGACTCATCACTTACATACAACACCCAGTCCTCATCGCAAGTGCCCTCCTTAATACCTATCGCCCATTTAACCAATAAATAACTTTAATTTCCTGATATTTAAAATTTACTCTACATTTATATTGATAGGGAAAAATCTGTTATAAGATGGCTGACAGGACTGATACGGAAATTCCAGTCCCCACTGGAAGCTCCCCTTACGGGTTCTTCTTCCTACCCCATTTGTGCCAAATCACTACTAATGTAGAATGCAGAAATAAAAGACTATAAATTATTCCCTCTGCTTGTGCTCTGGACTCAGACCTCTGGAGAGTGATCTCCTCTGAGTCCGCTGGTGTGAAATAAACCTCCTGCCTTCCAAGATCTCCGAGTGCCACTTGGTTCTTCCACTGGGTGATCCAGACCAGGTTCCGTAACACTATGAGTTATTCAATTTTATACACTTCAAATACATTACATTAAAAAAATTTTTTTTAAAGTAAGCTCTGTGCCCAATGTGGGGCCTGAACTCATGACCCCAAGGTCAAGCGCTCCATGCTCTACCGACTAAGCCAGCCAGGCACCCCTGTTTTTTAATCATTTAAACATATAAAGGAAAACCAAGACCATTCTTAGCTTGTGGGCCATATAAAAATAGGTGGCTAGGTGGGTTTGGTCTGTAGGCCATAGTTTGCCAACCCCTCATCTAAGTGATGCTAAAAAGTTTTGATACCACTTGTTCTATGTTCTCGTTTTAACACTATATGCAGAACCAGCAGAATACTTTCTTAGTGTGTTACAGATTCCAACAGCCCTCTTTAGTGGGAGAAAGCTAGAGTGGATACCCTTTGACCTGTCATTTCTACTTCTAGAAATTTATCCCATAGAACTACTTGCAGAAGGTGCAGAGCTGTTCAGCAGTGTGCTTTGCATGAGCAAAACTTTAATAGTAACTTGAATATCCATGAATTAGGGACTAGTTGATTGAATCATGGCCTACCCACATGAAAGGAAACTAAGAAGCTGTTAAAGTGGTTGCAATAGATCTAAAAGTCGTAGTTTGGTAGACCAACACATGTTTAGTGAAACAAAGGAGGTCGCAGTATAGTCCTTATAGCCCGATCCCTTTGATCTTTCTAATTAAAGCGAAAATTTAGAATAAGGGATTTCAGAAAAGGTGACCAGGTAATTTTTTTATTGTGGTAAAATATATGTAGCATCATGTTTTTTCTCTTTGTTCTATTAATGCGGGGTGTTACACTGATTGATTGGTTTTCTTTTGTTGAACCACCCTTGCATTCGTGGATAAATCCCTCTCAGTCATGGTGAATAATCCTTTTAATTTGCTGGTGGGTTAGATTTGTTAATATTTTGTTGAGGAATGTTGCATCTATATTCATAAGAGATATTGGTCTGTGATTTTCTTTTCTTGTAATGTCTTTATCTGGCTTTGGTAAACTGGGTAATTCTGGCCTCACAGAATGAGTTAGGAACTGTTCTCTCTTCTTTAGTTTTTTGGAAGAGATTGAAAAAGACTGGTGTTAATTCTCCTCTAACTATTTGGTAGATCCAGCAATGAAGCCCTCTGGTCCAGGCCTTTGCTTGGCTGGGAGGTTTGTGAGGACAAATTCAATTCCTTTACCTGTTATAGGTCTATTGAGATTTTCTATTTTTTCTAGAGTCAGTTTAGACTATAATAAATTTTTTTAAATTATAAAACCAAATTGTTTTCCCATATACATCAAGCAATTAGAACGTTTATAGGATGGGGGTGGCTGGTTGGTTCAGTTGGCAGAGCAAGTGACTCTGAGTCTCGAGGTTGTGAATTTAAGCCCCACGTTGCATGTAGAGCTTACATTAAAAAATATATATATATGGAAAAATCCAGCTGCTTAACTCCCCAAATAGTTAAGCATCTGTACCAGCATGATTTGCTATCTATGCTTCTCCTATTAATATACTACAGTATACTAATTCTAAATCCTTTGATCTTTTTATGAGCTTCCTGCTGCACTAAATCTGGCTCTTAATTTCAAAACTAGGACCATCATATTTTAATAATTGTATAATAAACTATTTAAGGAAGAAAAAAATGGAACAAAAAGGAGTAATAATAAAAAATGAACAGACCATCCTTCCCAAACCTGTGCCTGTTCACCAACCCAGAAGCTCTTCCAACCCTGTGCTTTGGTTTTTTATGGAGGCTTCATTACATAGTCATGATTGATTAACTCACTGGCCACCCACAACTAATTCAACCCCCACTGCCTCTCCTTTCCCTAAGGTCAGTGGGTGGGACTTAAAGTTCCAACCCTCTAATCACACCTTGCTTCCCCTGGTGTCCAGCCCCCCATCCTTAGTTGATCCAGGGGCTTTCCAGAAGTCACTCCATTAATATCACAAAAGACATCTTTATCGCTCTCCTCTCTTAAGAAATTCCAACGGTTGTAGGGGCTGCGCCAGAAACAGATGAAGACCAAATACATATTTCTTATTATAAATCATATCACAACTGTATTCTTTTGTGTCTGGCTTTTACTCAGCGTTATGGTTGTGAGGTCTGTCCCCGTGTGTAACAATAGTTGGTTCATTCTCATTGCTGTGTAGCCTTCTTTTGTATGAAAGTGCCCTCGTTTAATTATTCATTATGAGTCTTATAATCAAAATAAAACAACCAGTTTAAAAAATAAAAATGGACGTTGCAGCTCAAATTGGAGGTATTTTCTAATTGAATTTTCCCCACCATGTTAGCCTGTTTTTATCTCTCCTGAGAGTCAATTCTCCCTTTATTCTTCCTCCTATTCCTTCCCTGGCTCAGGAGAGCTAAAGGTCTGTTATTAAGGCGCCCCTCCCAGTACTGTGATGCCAGCGCCCAAGTCTCTATTACAGAGTGTAATAGGATGACCTTGCACTCCAGGTCTTCTTCTTCTAGTTGCAGAGTTAAATGACTCAGAACCATAAGCGAGCCTACATAATTCTAGAATATTTGGGGGCTTATACTTCACATACATTTATCTAGGTTTAATATAAAATGTAACTATGGAACAGCTCCATATAAAATGGGATAGTCGTAATCTTAGAGCTCTAGTGACCTTAGAGATGAACTCCAGCAGTTCTGAGCTGGCAGATGGGGAGGCGGTCTCTTTGTGGTCTGCCCAGTCCTTGCCGTGGTGGGGTTTCAGGACTCACATTTGGAGGCCTGCTGCCTCCCTAAGTAAAAAGCCTTTTGGGCTCCTTTTAAAAAGCAGTTGGGAATTGTGTTCTCTTGTTCATTTGTTTCCAGCTTTTACTCTGTAGCCTTTAAGTTGTGAAGCATTCACTTCACAATGCGGAATTTGTGTTTGATCTTGATTCTTATTCCTGAGTGTGGCAATATAGCCCTTCAGTTTTAAAGGTTCATTTGAAATCACTAATGGAAGAGTTATTGTTTTGTCAGTCTCTAAAATTCAGCCAGGACTCCCATTCAGTTTAAGTTGGCATTCAGAGAACAGATCCATATTATGTTTGTTATGGTGATAAGTCTGTGAAGTAACATTTTTATGTGTTGCTTTTCAGGAGTAGGTGGTTTACCAGTCCCAGATGACCAGGCAGTTTCACAAATGAGCCATCAAGAAACTTTAAAAAGACACAAGTCCGACTCACTGGAAGCGGAATCTCCCCCATCGCAGAAAAGAAGACGATCATCTTTTTCAAGGAGAGATTATAGGGTTTGTATATTAAAGTGAAAATCTTTGTATTTTTCATTCTGCTTTATTTCTTTTTCTTTAAGTTGGCTTTAATTTCATACAGAGAACAGTTCAACAAGTTTTGACAAATATGTATACCTTCCCCCACCTCTTGCCATCAAGAAAGAACATTTCCATCATCCCGGAAGGTCAGTAAGATCTGTGCCCCCCACCCCCAACCTTGGAGAAACACCATTCTGATATTTTCCCTATCATAGATTAGTTTTGCCTGTTTTAGAACTTGATATAAGTAGAATAATACAGTGTGGATTCTTTTGTATCACTGCCTCTTTCACTCAGAACAAATTTTTGGAGATTCATCTTGTTGTAGTGACATTTCATTCCAATTCCCATTAATTTCTGAGTAATATTCTGTTGTATGCATGTCCATAATTTGTTTACCATTCTCTTTTTGATGGACATTTGGTTTTTTCCCAGTTCAGGCTATTATGAGTAAAATGGTTCTGAACAATAATGTTCAGAATGTGAACATTTTGTGAATGTGTGTTTACATTTAATTTGAGTGAAGACTGAGGAGTGCAGTTACTGGGTCACAGCGTTTGGATAGAAGAAGTTTAGAAGGAACTGCCAGTTGTACTGTTTGACATTTCCCTCATATTCTTCTCTTCTTCTGTAACTACTGTGATAGGTCTCCTTTGTATGTTAGGGCCCTTTTATCCTTAGCTGCTTTCAGACTTCTTCTTTGTCCTTCTATTTTGCCAGTTTCACTATGATATGTTGTGCAGAAGATCGATTCAAGTTACATCTGAGGGGAGTTCTCTGTGCCTCTTGGATTTCAGTGTCTGTTTCCTTTCCCAGATTAGGGAGGTTCTCAGCTATAATTTGTGCAATTACTCCTTCAGCGCCTTTCCTTCTCTCTTCCTCTTCTGGAATTCCTATGATACAGATATTGTTCCATTTGTTTGTATCACTCAGGCTCTTGAACTTTCCTTTTGTGCTCCTGGATCAGTTTATCTTTTTCTCGGTTTTCTCTTTTTCTATAATTGTGTCTTCTAATTCACTTATTCTCCTCTGCGTCTTCATTCTGTGCATTGGACACCTCCATTTTATTATGCACTCATTTATAGCATATTTTAATTTATCACAACTATTTTTAAGCTCCATAGTCTTTGTCGCAATAGTTTCTCTGATGTCTTCCATGCTTTTTTCAAGCCCAGCGATTAATTTTATGACTATTGTTCTAAATTCTTGTTCGGTTATGTTGCTTACATCTGCTTTGAGAGTTCTTTAGCTGTCATTTCTTCCTGAAATTTCTTTAGAGGAGAGTTCTTCTGTTTTGTCATTTTGGCTAGCTTTCTGTCTCTTGTTAGTTTTTTTTTTTTAATTTTTAATGTTTTATTTATTTCCGAGAGAGAGAGAAACAGCGTGAACAGGGGAGAGTCAGAGAGAGAGGGAGATACAGAATCCAAAACAGGCTCCAGGCTCTGAGCTAGCTGTCAGCACAGAGCCCGACATGGGGCTCGAACCCACGAACCGTGAGCTCATGACCTGAGCTGAAGTCAGACACTTAACTGACTGAGCCACTCAGGTGCCTATCTTGTTAGTTTTAAAAGCTTGTTATGCGCTCTGCACCTGCGAGTACTGCTGTATTAAAGAAGGCTCATTGACTGTCCAGGGCCTGTCCCTTCAGGAAGTGTTCTTTGAATGGTGTCTCTTGGTCTCTCTTGTTGTTTGGTTATTTTATTTCCCTACTCGTAGTGGTATTTGGGACTTTCTACCATGTGTACTTTGGCTTGTTTCTTGAGGTGGCCCTTAAGATTGTTCTGAATTCAGCTTCAGAAATGATCCAAATAGGGTATCTGTTTTCTGATCCTGCTCGCCTTGGTGCCACAAAGCTGGATCATAACCTACAGGATTCCCACTTCTGCTGCAAACATTGGGCAGTTCTCTTAACTTCTGTCAGCCCCAGTATGTTCATCTTTGGGGATGATGTTAACTGCCTACCACAAGTCATGCTTTCTGACAGAATTATGTGAAAGCACTTTGAAAAGTATAAAACACTACACAAGAGTAAGATAACAATATTGTTTTTATAATAACTAGTCTATATTATAATTCCGTATAATTTTTGCTGTTTAATAAGTTGGTAATGCAGGGCTGAATCATAAAATTTTCACACAAAGACATTGGTAACTACTTGGTATGTTAATATTAAAATTATTGTTACGGTCCATTGTAATTAAATACAGTGACTATTTGCTGTCCATTTACTTTTTTATACCCTGTTTTATTCCAAAAAATAATTTAAGGTGACTTAGAGATTAATTTGTTAAGAAAAATAGGTGCTTTAGTGTTTCTTATTTTGTCCACAGAGTGTCACTGTTGGATTATTTGAAAATCCCAAGCCATCCATTTGGTTCTTTGTTGATGGTTAGAAATACTTGCTTTCAAAGCAGTTCTAGTGCCAGATTACTAGAAGACTAGTCTTTCTACCCCAAAGTACATAAGGGTTAAGCTTGATAGAAAATGGTGTCTTGAGTGTAGTTGGGTTAATAAGAAAACAGTTCAGCAAGTACAGTTGACCCTTGAACATGTGGGGATCAGGAGTGCTGACACCCACACAATCAAGAAGCCACATGTAACTTTTGACTCCCCAAAAACTTAGCTGCTAATAGCCTACCGTTAACCAGAACTCTAACCGGTAAACAGTCAGTTAACAGAGATGTTGTGTGTTAGATGTAGTAGGTAATATAGACTGTATTCTTGCGGTAAAGCAAGCTAGAGAAAAGGATGCTATTAAGAAAATCATAAAGGGGATCCTGGGTGGCTCAGTCATTTAAGCATCTGACTCTTCATCTCAGCTCAAGTCTTGATGTCAGGGTTCTGAGTCCAAGCCCCATGCTGGGCTCCACGCTGAGCATTAAGCCTACTTAAATAAAATCATAAGGAAGAAAAAATACATGTATAGTATTGGACTGTATTTCTTGAAAAAAAATCTGTGTATAAGTGGACTCACACAATTTATACCCATGTTGTTCAAGGGTCAGCTGTATATCTTTTTGTGTTGTTGTAGTATTTGTGGAGGGCAGAGGTCCTTTACATTTTTGTGCTTGTTGAAAGTGGAATTAAAGTCTTTAGTGTTTCTCTGAGTTCTTTCCTATTTCATTTTGATTTATTAATAAATCTTCCCTGGACAAGAACATGAATGCCTGACTGTGAAGAAAATGAAAGTGCCATTAATGAATGCACATCAGACTGGATATTTACATAATATTAATTGCTAATTGTCAAATATATTCACACTTACTATCATAAAGAAAATGATTTAAATTTTTTTTCAGCCTTCACATACTATGGAGTTACTCTGCACTTGAAGGCTGGAGGAAATATTTCTCTCTCATGAATTTGTATGCTTCCTTAGCAATGAGCAAGGCAGTGAACACGTAACCATTTTATTTCTTTCTTCTCCTTATCTGATAGGAAATTCACAGCAGTTTCGTACCCTGTTTGAGTAGCTTTTCTCATTTCTCAACTAATTTGAGATTTACAGAAGAGGTGCAAATATATTACAGAGAGTTCTCATATGTACAGCTTCCCTCAATGTTGACTTACCTGTGTAACTTAAAATTAGGGTAAGTGTAGAAGCATAGGACTGTTTTCACAGGCACAGTGTTAACACTGTTAGAGTCCTGTCAGCTGAAGTGCAGCCCTTGTCCTTTTCCTCCTCCAGGACCCAGTCCTGAAGTCACCCCACGGTGAGTTCAGTCGTGTCTCCTTAGTTTCTTGTAGGCTGTGACAGTTCCTCAGTCTCCCCTTGTCTTTCATGACCTTGACAGTTTTGATGTGTGCAGATCAGTTGTTTTGTAAAATGTCTCTCAATTTTGGTACGTCTGATGATTTTCTCTTAAGTAGCTTGAGATTACGCATTTTTGGCAAGCACGCCATCCCAATGATGTTGTCTCCTTGCTGAATCATTATCGGGGACACATAGTGTCGGTCCATATATCTTTTTACGGGTGATGTTAACATTCAGTCTCTCAGCTAACGTGGTATCTTTTGGCTTTTTCCACTGTAAAGTTACTGCTTTTCCCTTTGTGACTAATAAATATCCTGGGTGGAGGTACTTTGAGGTGGAGGTGTTTCTCCTCAATTTTTTTGCCCACTGAGTCAACTCATGTATTTTACCTGCAACATTCACTACTATGGTGCTTGCCAAATGGTAACTAGCACTTATGGTATTACATGAGTTTTTAAATTATTTTAAAGTTTATTTATTCTAGAGAGAAAGAGCGAGAGTGCACAAGCAGGGGGGAGGCATGTGGAGAGAATCCAGAGCAGGCTTGGTGCTGGCAGCACAGAGCCCGACACGGGGCTCCATCCTATGACTGGGAGATCATGACCTGAGCCGAAATCAAGACTTGGACTCTTAACGGACTGAGTTGCCTATGTGCCCCTATATGAGTTTTTTATAATACAGTATTATCGCTGTTTTATTGATCTAATTTTACACCTTTGGTTATTGGGAGTTCTTTCCAGTTGGATCCTGTGGCCTTTTCACATGCCCCTACTTCTTTTTGAGCACGTCCTTATTTTCTGACATCACAAGATATTCTAGGCTCACTTATACTTTCCCTGACCCAGGCCTGGAATTCGCCTCTCTCCAAGGGGCCCTGGCTCCTTTACTGGAGAGTGATATTTAGAAATCAAGATCTGGACACTAGATATGTTCATTGCTCGTCTTGTGCCATTGCTCTTAGGCCCTCCCAGTGGGCAGAGCTAGGAAATATATGTATACACTCCCATGCTTACACATAAATTTTTATTTCTATATCTGTCTTTATATGTATTATAAACTATGTGTTTGTACTGATATTCAGTAGCTTTTCTCAAATCTAGGTTCTTATCTAATAACTTCTTTCCTCATCCTCCTTTTTAATCAGCTTTTATCTTTTTTTATTTTCATGTGAATATGGATTTTGGTTTTCCTTTATGTCTGCTTTATAAGACTTATGAAATGCTTTTGGAATGTAGATGAAAAAGGCAATAATTAACATAGATAAAATTATACAATATAAAGTGTTGCGTTTTCTATTGCTTAGCTTGGGTCCTAGTGATATTGAGCTTTGACTACTTCTTTTTATAATAATAGGAGAACAATGCATCTGCAAGTTTCTTTGATGAAGATCATCGAAAACAGCTTATGGAACTTCAACACCATTGTGAGGTATCACATTTCTGTCTTTAAAATACAGTTTTCCAAAATTTTGAGTAAAAGGTTTTTAAACCTCATTTAATGTCATTGTGCTATTAGTATAAATTTTGTGTGCTGAAATCTGTAGGATTATCACTCCATTGTGATACATTTCAAGAAAAATGTTCTAGTTAGAAAAGTACCTCTGGGTGAAAAACTTGAAATCAGAATATGGCTTTTGTAGTTAAAAAAAACCCCAACAGCCCATAGCTGGTCAAATGTAGTTAAATGTCTTTCATCTAGATTGTTCAATATTTGATTTCTCCAATATACTCTCTTAAGGAAATGGCTGATTTCGATGAAATTTTGTGTGGGCCTCAACGCATTGTTGAGATACCTCAGTCGGAACACTGTTGAGATACCTCAGTCGGAAAAGTGTCAGCTCACCACGGCTTTTTAAAGAGTGTATCTTACTATACCTTACGTAGTTTTGGGTGGATTTTGTAAAAGGCTGTTGGTAGAGATTGATAGAAGTATGTAAATCAAGGATTTTGTGAGCTGCATCCTTTAGAGGTAATGAAAGGTTCTTTTTTAAAAATCAGTTCTTGACATACCAAGTCTCTTGGATTAAAACGAGCTCCCGGGCTCCCTTGCCAAAGAGAGGTTATGAGTCTTTATGGCTGTTGCTGAGAGCAGAAGGGAGCCGCCTGCAGGGGGACTGCCTGGAGGGGACGCCGCGGGTCTCCGGGAAGGAAGGCCGTGCAGGGGGCGGGGGGCGGGCGGGGGGC
>NW_024081841.1:30258-75797 GCF_003009895.1 Hyaena hyaena
CGCAATCGCCCCCCCCCCCCCCCCCCCCCCCCCGCCCCGCCCCGCCCCGCCCGAGGGGCCTGGGATGTGTCCTGGGGCGTCTCCCTCCGTAGGGTTTTCTGCCTCCGAGCCTCTTTCCCTCCCTTTCCCTGTGCCGGGACCCCTCCCTTCATCGGTCACCACCTCCCGTACCTTCAGCCTCAGCCTGCATCACTCGCTCTCCGCACATCCTCCCGCAGCTCAGCAGAGCCTCTCCTTTGGGCCTCCCAGGCCCCTTCCCGCCCGCCTTTCCCTCCTCTTCCCTTCCAACCCTGCTCCTTGCACGTCATTTACGCTCACTGTCCAACATCTGGCTTCTGGTGTTCTGTCTGGGTAGTTTTGACTCTGCTGTTCCTTCTGCCCTCTATGCCCTTCCGTGCATCTTTGCCTAGTCATCACCGGCTCCTCTTTCAGTTCTCAGCGTAGACATCTCTGGAAAGCCCGCCACGACTGCGGGCCTGCTCTTGCTCTTCTGGGCACGTAGCCTCCCGTTCTCACCTGTGCCATAGCCGTCCGAGTATAGTAACGATATGAATATTAGCGGCTGGTTAGGCGCTCCCCGGCCAGTCAGCAGGTAGTATTGTGATTGCGTTCGTATTAACGTCATACTACAGCGCCTCTGTGTCCGCGAGGGAACTCTGAGAGACCTTCTCGTCTCCATTCTCTACTGAGGAACCTGAAGCACAGAGAAGTTAAGCAACTTGGGCGAGGTCACACAGCTGCTAAGCCTCAGAACCCAAGCGCGTTCCCCTAGAGCCTGAGCTATTTACCTCAGTGCTATAGACCAGTGGGGTCTCCCTGGATCATGCAGCAGAACCCCCTGGAGGGCTTGTGGAAACAGACCACCGCCCCCACTCTGAGTTCCCCGTCTGGGGTGGGAGATGGTGCATTTCCAACGAGGCAGCAGGCCGCGTCCCTGCTACTGGTCCGAGACCACACTTTGAGAACCACTGCTCGGGGCTGCCCGGCACGTTTTTGAAATCCTCTCTCTCCAGCTAGAATGGGAGTTTCTTAGGGCAGGATCTGGTGGTTTTCTTGTTTGTTTTGTTTTCTCTTTTCTGTCCACGTTTCCAGCACCTAGCAAAGCCGTTCTGACAGGTAGTAGGCCCTCAATAACCGTTTGTGTGAATGGATGGATGAATGAGTAGGGAAATGGTTTCAGCCTCTGGCTTAAGTAGATGGTTTCCCTGAATGACGTTTGCGTGTATTTGAAGAATTGTCAGGCTTTATCAGTCCTGTACGTGGTTGGCTACAGGGGACATGCACTCAAAGGTTTTGTAAGGTTAATTGTTGATTGCCTGACTTAAAAATGCTTTGAAGCCAGAAGTCACATCTGTTATATTTGGCTCACTGTTCTTTCCAGAGTGGAATGCTCACCGCCTAGGAGTTCAGCGCCGTCATTATATGCAAAGAGGCTCTTTGGCCTTTTAGCAGATTTGAAGATTTCTTTCCTGAAATAGCATTCTCCTTGACATAAAATGACTCCATCCTAAATGTGCCTTATAAGAATGGTAGTACATTTACTTTCCGGTAGTAAAGCTTCTTAAAATGCCTATACGGTGTGAATAGTTGCGTACTCCTTATCTCTGTGTCACCAAAACTGGGCATCAAGTGGAAACAAGACATTTGTGATGGCTGGAGAGCTTTCTTTGTTTCTAGCAATAAAAATTTGGCTTACTGGTATTTTCTTGTGTGTTACTTTTCTTTTGAAATAGGATCTGCTAAAATACTTTTTGTATTATAATAGGGTTTGCAAGAACTTATTGAAAACACAAATAAGCAGGTAAACCATCTTTGCAGAATCGTCTCAAAATTGCAACTTTCTTGGGAGAAACCACTGTTGCCAAACTGTGTAAGTGTCATAAAAACATTTTGGGTACTCTGATAAACCTCTAGTTCCTAAGGATACCAATTGATTAGAAGTAAGAGAGAACTAATGACTTAGACTAGCAAGGCTGACTTATACTTACTCTAAAAGCAGATGGGAGATTAAACCTCTCTTGGAGGAATGCTGTAGTTTAGGTTTGAGAAATTTTGATACTGAGTATTTTTATGTTTGTAACTGTAATGTATAAATCCACTCAGAATGTAGGGTTGAAGAGGAATAGAAATCATATAATAAAAACTCAGCATTTATCCTTAACCACAGAAAATAATGTTGCCAGGAAAGAGGGTGTTCATGCGTTTATCAGCTTTTTACTTGTTATTGTCACAATTTATCTATCATGGGTTTGTGTGATTTTAGAGGTTCTTTGGATTTACACAAAACAGTTTTAATTCAATACCTCGTGGAGAAAGTCAAGTCTAGGAAGAAAAGGAAAGAGCATAACCCATTGTGTTCTCTTCCCCTGGCCAGGGAGCCACGGGCCCCTCGGTACCAGAGGACCAACAGGAGACCCAGCTCCCGGCCAACCCTGTGGGAGCTTCTCTTCCAGCAGCAGCGTCCCCGGAGCCACAGCAGCCAGACCCCACGCAGAGATTGTCTCCAACTCCCAAGATTGTCTCCACGTTTTCATTACAGTCCGATCATATACTGGGTGACCCAGCTCTTGCTCTTGCTGCCCTTTCCTACATTGTCAGCCAACGTATGGAAAGTGCCAGCTCTGAGAACCCATCTGCACCGTGTCCTATAATAGTACATCCAAACCAACTGTCACAAGGAAAGCCCAGTCTGGCTCAATTTCCTGAGGAGGCACACTGTTCAACTTTACCTGGAAATGGCAGCCTGGGCCCACATGCTGCCTCGTTGGCTGTCGGCATCCCTCCCAATTCTGGTGAGTTCGAAGTGGCACATATTAGAAACAGCATCCTTTCAATTAGATTAAAAAGCATTCCTTATTATTATTATTATTATTATTATTATTTTAAGCAGGCCCATGCCCAGCATGGAACCCAGCATGGGGCTTGAACTCACAACCTTACAATCAAGACCTGAGCTGAGATCAAGAGGCAGACACTTAACCGACTGAGCTACCCAGCTGCCCCTAAAAAACATTCTTAATGCGAACTAGCAATAGCTATTTTTTAAATTAGCTTTAAATTATACTTTTAAATTGAAGTATAGCTGGCTATAGCTATTTTTAACATTAAAAGTCTTAGGAGATAATTGTAGATTCACATGTAGTTGTAAGAAAGAATCAAGTGGTACCCCTTACCCAATTTCCCTCAAAGGTAACATCTTGTGAAACTACAGTAAAATATCACAGGCAGGGTATTGATGCTGATGTAACCCATAGATTTATTCAGCTGTCTCCAGTTTGGTTTCACTGTGTGTCTGTGCATTTAGTTCCCAGCAGTTTTATCACGTGAGGTGTGCAGGTCCACCACAGTGGTCAAGGTACAGAACATTTCCGTCACCTTCTGGTGGCCCTGCCCTCCCTGTTCCCCTTTTCCCAGCTCTTGGCAACCACTGATCTATTCTCTATCTCTGAAAGTTTGTCACTTCAAAATTGTTATATAGTTGGATGCATGTGGTGTGTAACCTGAATACTGGTTTTTTTCACCCCAGGTAAGTCCCTGGAAATTAAAGCAAGTTGTTGCATAATCACTACATGCTGAATACTCTTCCATGGTATAGGTATGCTGTAGTTTAATGGCTCATCTGTCGAAGAAAATTTTTGTTACCCCACACCCCCAGTGTTTGGCTATTACGGGTAAGGCTGCTGTGAATATCATGTACAAGTTTTTGGATAAATAGAGGTTTTCATTTCTTGAACTTGGGTACCCAGGAGTGCGGTTTTTGGTTATATTTATTTGCCTGTTCAGTGTTATAAGAAATGACCTGTTTTCCAGTGTAGCTGTACTATTTTATGTTGCTGCCAGCTACATATGAGTGATCCAGTTTCTTCCCACCCATATTTCTGCCCTTTCCATTGTTCTTTCTTCTGATGCTTCATGATTTTTTCTTTCCTCATATACTTTCTGATAGAAGATTTTCCTTTAACCTTTCTGTACAAGTAAGTCTTCTGGAGACAAAATCTTTTGGTTTTCCTTTGTGCGAGATGTCTTTATTTTCCCTTCTTTCCTGACGGATAGTTTTACCCAGTATAGAACTCGTGAATGTAGGTTCTTGTATAACAGCCATTGAAAACTTTTTATTATAGAAATGCCAGCAGAAGCAGAAGCCAGCCTTGGAAACAGTGCTAAGTCAGTGTATTACCCAGCTTCACTGGGACATGAGAACGGCCAAGATACTGCCTCTTCATCTGTTTTCATCCTTCCCAATTTTGGTGATTTTGAAATGACACATATGATAGATAAGTCATGCCATTTAGATTCACCAGCATCCTTAATGCAAGTCAGTGCCAGCTCTTCTTTTTAATGAAGCTTTTTGTTTTGAGATCATTGGAGATTCATGTGTGGTTGTAGGAAATTATGTAGAGAGGCACCTGGGTGGCTCAGTTGGTTGAGTGTTGGACTTCAGCTCAGGCCATGATCTCACAGTTCATGAGTTTGAGCCCAGTGTCTGGCTCTGTGCTGATAGTGCAGAGCCTGGAGCCTGCTTTAGATTCTGTGTCTCCCTCTCTCTCTGCACCTCCCCCGCTCAGACTCTGTCTCTCTCTCTCTCTCTCTCAAAAATAAACATTAAAAAAATTTTTAAAAAAGAAATTATGTAGAGATCCTATTTATGTTTTACCCATTTACCTCTCATAAAACTATAGTAAAATAGCACAAGTAGGATATAGACATTGATTAAATCCACGTGTGTGTGTGTGTTCAGTTCTGTGCAATGTTATTCCCATGAGTGTTATTTATCATCACAGTTGTGATCCAGAAAGCTCCCACTGTTGCCACATACTGCCCTTTACAACCACAGCCACCTCCCTCTGGTCACCTTTTCCTCCTACACTAGCAAGGAGTGACTTCATCTTGCTTTCTATAGTTCTGTCATTCAAATATTGTTATTTATTTTATTAAAACATTTTTAATGTTTATTTATTTTTGAGAGAGAGAGAGAGAGAGAGCGAGCGAGCAGGTAGGGGGCAGAAGGAGAGACATGAGATCATGACCTGAGCCAAAGTCAGATGCTTAACTGACTGAGCCACCGAGGTGCCCCTTGAATATTGTCATTTAAATGGAATCAAATACCATATAACCTTTTCGGCATAGCTTTTTTTTTTTCCCCTAAACATAATTTCCTGGAGATTCATACCAATTGTTGCATGTATCAATAGTTTCTTCTTTTTTATTATTGACTACTCTCCCATGGTATGGGTGTATGTATGGCTGTTTATCTCTTCACTCATGGAAAGATATCCAGGATATTTCCAATTTTGGGCTATTACAGGTTAAACTCTGCAAATAGTCATATACTGGTTTTTGTGTAAACTTAAGTTTATATTCATTTGAGGTGGATGCCCAAGAGGGCAGTTCTGGGTCCTATGATAGTTTCATGTTTAGTTTTATAAGAGACTGTTAAAATTTTTTTTCAGAGGAGCTGTGCCATTTGACTTTACACCTGTAATATATAAGTGGTACAATTTCTCTGTATGCCTGTTTTTTTCTCTTTCCATTTTTCTTTCTTCTTGATGCTCAGGGAGCCATTCCTTCTTCATATCTTTCTTGTTTGAATATTTTGGGAATATTTTGAATATTTTTGGCCTTTCTTTAAGGGTAAGTGTGTGAGGGACAAGTTCTTTTTAGTTTTTCTTCATGTGAGAATGTCTTTATTTCCTGTACATTAATGAAGGATGGTCTTGCTACATATGGAATTAACAGTTGAGAGTTCTTTTCTGAAGCATTTGAAAAATGTCCTTTCTGTATAAATTCCAGTAACAGCAGAAACCAGTCTGGAAAATGACTCCAAGACAATGAATTACCCAACTTCATCAGCAAATGACAGTGTCCAGCGTCCTTCACCTGTCTTTATCCCATCCAATTTTGGTGAGTTTCAAATAATACATATTACAAGTAGCACTGTTTACTCTAGATGCATCAACATCCTTAATGGAAGCTAGAGGTAGCTCATATTTTAAATTAAGCTTTTTATTTTGAAACAATTTTAGATTCACATATATTTGCAAGAAATAATATAAAGACGTTCATTTTATCCTTTACCCATTTCTTCCAATGTTAGCATCTTACAGAATGACAGTATGATATCACAACCAGGGTATTGACATCAATACAATACACAGATATTACTGAAATGCGTCCAGTTGTACTTGTGGTGATTTGTGTGCATTTGTATTTATTCCTACCTAATTAATACAAATTGACGTCCACCAGCACAGTCAGGATACAGAACATATCCATCGCCATCAGGATGCCTCGTCGAGCCCTTTTATAACCACATCTGCCTCCCTCAGGCTGCCCTTTCCTTCCCCATTGCCCATTTCTTTAACCCCTAGCAAGTACTGCTCTCTATAATTTTGTCCCTCCATGAGTGTTGAATAAAGAGAATCTTATGGGATGTAACCTCGGAAGATTATTTGTTTTTTTCAGTTGGCACAATTCCCTGAGGATTCATTCAGGTTGTTGCATGTATCAGTACTTTCTCCCTTTTTAGTGCTGAATAGTCTTCCATGGTTGCAGTGTGCAATAGTTGTTTGTAGCCGTTCACCTGTTGAAGGGCAGTAGTAGTTGTTGGGTTTTTCTTTTTTTCCAGTTTTTGATATTAGGAGTAAAGCTGCTACGAACATCCGTGTCCTGGTTTTTGTATAAATATAAGCTTTGTTTCTGTCACGAATGCCAAGAGTGCAGTTGTTGAGTGTTATGGTATTGCATGTGTTGTTTTACAAGAAACTGTCAGTTTTCCAGAGAGACTGTACCAGTTCGCATTCTCACCAGCGAAGTGTGAGTGATCCGCTTTCTCCGCATCCACATTTCTGTTCTTCTCATTGTTCTTTCTTCCTTCGTGATGCTCCAGATTTCCTTCTTTCATCATTTCCTTTCTGTTTGAAGATTGTACTTTAGCCGTTCTGTACAGGTAAGTCTGCTGGGGACAGATTCTTTTAGTTTTCCTGTGTTTCAAAATGTCTTTCTTTCACATTTTTCCTTAAGGATAGTTTCACCTCATGGAGAATTCATGGTTGAGAGTTCTTATCTTTCAGCAATTGGAAAGCTCATACTTCTAGAAGTGCCAGGAAATGCAGATACCAGCTCCAAAGGCAGCTCCAAGACCACCTATTACCCAGTTTTTTTGGGAAGTGCCAGGGACTCCGATACTGACTCTTCATCTCTCCCAGTCCAGCCCAATTTTGGTGAGTTTGAAATGATACATATCGCGTGTATGACTGTTTAATCCAGATCCATCAACATCCTTAATACAAGCCAGTTACAGTTCTTTCTGAAAATTTTAATTTTGATGTGACTTAAGATTCAGTGCAGTGGTAAGAAATAATACAGAGTGATTCGTTTATGCTTAATGTATTTTCCCTAATGATAACACCTTGCAGAACCATGGTACAGTGTTACAACCCAGACATTGACAATGATATAATTCACAGGTGTTACTGAGATGCCTCCAGTTTTACTTGCATCTGTGTGTGTATATGTGTGTATGTGTTATGTAATATTATTGTATGTGTAAGTTTGCATGTCTACCACCACAGTCAATGTAGGGATCATTTCCATCACTTAGAGATCACTTTTTACTGCATCTTTTACAACCACATCTACCTTCCCTGCTCCCAAGACCAATCCCCAATGTCTGGCTTTCTCTGATCTTTCCTCTGTTTCTATAATTTTGTCTCTTCAGATTGTTCTATAAGTGGAGTCACATATGAGGTAGCCTTTTGGGATTAGCTCCCCACCAAGCCCCCTACTCAGATTAATTGCTTGGAGACTCATCCAGTTTGTTGCATGTATCAATAGTTGATTACTATTGTTGCTGAAAATAGTATTCTGTGCTATGGATATACTACATTTTAACTGTTCACCTGTTGAAGGGCATCTGTTTTTTTTTCAGTGTTGGGCCACTAGGAGTAAAGCAGTTATAAATATCCATGTACACATTTTTGGGTAAATACAAGTTTTTATTTCTCATCTATTTTTTTAAATATATATCTATTTTTTTATATCTAGGAGAGAGAGAGAGACAGCGTGAGCAGGGGAGGGTCAGAGAGAGAGGGCGACACAGACTCTGAAATAGGCTCCAGGCTCTGAGCTGGCAGTCAGCACAGAGCTCGACGCGGGGCTCGAACCCAGGAACCGTGAGATCATGACCTAAGCAAAAGCCGGACGCTTAACCGACTAAGCCACCCAGGCGCCCCTATTTCTCATCTATTGCTGAAGAGTTTCCTATGGTGTATATACACAACAGTTTTTTTTTTAAAACCATTCACACATTGAAGGACATAATATTTTTTTCCTTTCCAAGTCTGTGGATACTAGAAGTAAAGGTGCTGTGAACATTCGTGTACTGATTTTTGTGTAAATACAAGTTTTCATTTCTCTGTCGTGAATGCTGTAAGTGCAACTGCTTGGTCTTATGGTAATAGCATGTTTGGTTTTATAAAAACTGCCAAACAGTTTTCCAGAGAGTCTGTACTATTTTACATTCCCAATAGCAATGTATAGGTGATCCAGTTTCTTCCCATCTAGATTTCTGATCTTTCTATTATTTCATTCTTACCGATGCCCCATTAGTCTTTCTCCATAATATCCTTTCTGTTTGAAGATTTTCCTTTAGCTATCTTTTCCAAGTAAATCTGCTAGGAACAGTTTTTAAAAAAATGTTCTTTTGTGTGAGAATGTCTTTATCTCCCCCTTCTTTCCTGAAAGATAATCTCACTCAGTATAGAATTCACAGATGAGAGTTCTTGTCTTTCAGCACTTGAGAAAGTTTTACTTGTTGAAATGCCGGAAAAAGCAAAAACCAGCCTGGAAAACAGTTCTGAGACAGCGTATTACCCAACTTCATTGGGAAATGAGAGTGGCCCAGATCCTGCCTCTTTATCTCAGTCCATCCCACCGGATTTCGGTTACTTTGAAATACTTATTTCAAGTAGCACTGTTTAATTTAGAACGATCAACATCCTTCATGTGAGCTAGTGATAGCTTTTTTTAAAAAAGAAATTACACTTTTAATATTGTGGTAATTTGAGATACCCATGTAGTTGTAAGAAATAATATTTATTATTTCATTTATGAGAGATCTCGTTTTTGCTTTACCCATTTCGGCCAACAATAGCATTGCAAGACCATGGTAGAATGTCACAACCAGGAGACTGACATTGATATCATCCACAGATCTATGGAGACTTCCCCAGTTTAATTAAATTGACTTTTGTGTATGTGTTTAGTTCTATTTGATTTTATCACATGAGTAGGTTGAATGTCCACCACCATGGTCAAGATACAGAACATTTTCATCACCATAAGGATGCTTCATTTTGCCTCTTTGTAACCACACCCATCTCAACATAACTGACTGGGAGAGTCATCTGACTCATTGCATGTATCAGCATTTCCTTCTTTTTTATTGCTCTGTACCATTCCATGGCATGGATGTACCAAGGTTTGTGTATTGGTTCACCGTTGAACATCTGGACTTTTTTCCAGTTTTCAGGATTACAAGTAAGATTGCTGTGACTGTTTATGTACAGGTTTTTGTGTAAACATAAGTTTTGATTTCTCTTAGATAGATGCCCCAGACTGCAAATGCTTGGTTGTATGATCATTGCATGTTTAGTTTTATAAGAAACCACTGCAGTTTTTCAGAGAGGCGGTATCGTTTTACTTCCGCACGAGCAGTGTGTGAGTGATCCGGTTTCTCTGCATCCACATGTCTGCTGCCTTCGTTGTTCCTTCTTCCTTTTTGTTTATTTATTTATTTAAATGTTTATTTATTTATTTTGAGAGAGAGAGAAAGCTCATGCACATGAGCAGGGAGAGAGAGAGAGAGAGAGAGAAAGAGAGAGAGAGAGAGAGAGAGAGAGAGAATCCCAAGCAGGCTCTGTGCTGTCAGCGCAGAGCCCAATGCGGGGCTCGAACTCATGAACCATGAGATCATGACCTGAGCCGAAATCAAGATTTGGATGCTTAACTGGCTGAGCCACCCTAGCACCCTTATTTCTTCCTTTTTAATGCTCCAGAATTTTTTTGATCATTCTTTCGGATAGAAGATTTTCACTTAGCCATTCTCAAACGTAAGTCAGCTAGTGGCAAATACTTTTGGCTTTGTGTGAGAATGTCATGATTTGCCCTTCATTCTTTTTTTTTAAACCAGTTGGTTCGTTTCTTGTCTTCAGTGTTATTGAGGTATAATTGACAAAGTTGTAGTATATTTATAAAGTGTACAGTGTGATTTGATATACATATACATAGTGAAATGATTCCCACCATTGAGTTAATTAGCATGTCTATCATCTCACATATTTACCTTTTGTGTGTGTGTGTGTGTGTAGTGAGAATGCTTAAGTTCTACACTCTAAGCAAATTTTAGTTATATGGTCCAGTATTATCAGCTGTACATTAGATCCTCAGACTTTATTTATCTTATAACTGAAAGTTAATACCTTTTTCCAGCCTCTCCCCATTTCACTCACCACCCCCCACCCCTGGCCCCTGGCAACTACCATTCATTTATGCTACTCTCTGTTTTTATGAGTTTGACTTTTTTTCTTTTTAGAGTCCACATATAAGTGATAACATGCAGTATTTGTCTTTTTTAATGGTCTGTCTTATTTCACTTAGCATAACGCCCTCCAGGTTCATTCATTACTGTTCTCATGAATCTGTTTCATTATCAAAGGACAATTTGGCCTGATATAGACTTCATGGTTGAGATTTCTTATCTTTCAGTACCTGAAAATATTTTATTTATAGAAATATTGATAAAGGCTCAAGCCAGCCTAGAAGAGAGCCCTGAGACAATAAGTTATCCTCTTTTATTGGAGAACAAAGGGGCTAAGACTTTTCCCCATTATGTTGCTACATTCCTCCAGGTTTTAGTGAATTTGACATGATACATTCGATACAGTAATATATTTAACCTAGGTTCATCAACATCCTTAGTGTGAGATAGTGGCAGCTTTTTCTTTTTTTTAATATTAAAAATTTTTTTGTTTATATTTTATTTTTGAGAGAGAGAGAGAAACATGTACATGTGCTCACAGGGCTAAGGTGTGATGGGGGGTAGAGGATCCAAAGCAGGCTCTGCACTGACAGCAGAGAACCCAATGTGGGGCTTGAACTCACGAATGAACTGAGATCACAACCTGAGCCAAAGTCGGACGCTCAAATGACTGGATTACCTAGGCACCCTGGTGGTAGCTTCTTCTAATGAAGTTTTTATTTTCAGAAAAATTTAGCTGCACATGCAGTTATAAAAAATAATACAGAGAGGTCCTGCGTTCCCATTCTCCAGTTTTACCCAGTGGTAACATCTTGCAAAACAGTAGCAAATTATCACAACCAAGGTATTGATACTTGCAGAGATACCAGCAGATGCAATTGAGATGTCACTGGTGTCAGTTTTGCACCTGTGTATTTAGTTCTATATAACATTATCATGTGCTTAGGTTCATGTATCTTCTGCCACAGGGAAGCCCTGAAACAGTTCCGTCACCGCTGTTTTCCCTCATGTTGCTCTTTTTTAACCACACACACCTCCCTCCAGAGGACTTTTCTCCCCAATTCCATGCCCTGCCCTTTCTCTCATTGCTGGCAATCAGGAGTTGCCGATCAGGAATTACAATTCCCTGGAGAGCTGCTCCTGTTGCTGCGAGTGTCAGTCGTTCCTTCTTTTTTGTTGCTGCGTACTATTCCAGTGTATGGATACCCCGTGATTTACTTAGCTGTTAAAAACCTCTGGGTTTCCTGTTTTTAGCTGTTAGGGGTAAAGCTGCTATGAATACTTGTTTATCATTTTTAGCTTTGCTTCATTTCATTCATTTCACTCTCTCACATAAGTTTTTATTTCTCTGGGGTGAATGCCCAAGAGTGCACCTTCTGGGTCCTTTGGTAATTGCATCCTTAGTTGTATAAGAAACTGACAAACTGCTTTCCAGTGTAGCTATACGATTTTCCATTCCTGCCAGCAGTGTACGAGTGATCCAGTCACTCTGCATCCAGATTTCTGCTCTTTCCATTGTTCTCTCTCCTCCTTCATGCTCCACAGTTCTTTCTTTTATGCTCTTTCTGTAAGAAGAGTTTCCTTTAGCCATTTTTGAACGGAAGTCAGTGACAAATGCCTCTGGTTTTCCTCTGTATGTAAATATCTTTATTTTTGCTGTATTACAGAAGGATAGTTTCATTGACTATGGAACATGAGGTTGGTAGTCCTTATAGAAATGATGTCCTTATAAAATGTTGTTCTTATAGAAATGACGATCAAAGAAGAAACCACACTGGAAGATAGCACTAAGACGACAAGTTGCCTACCTTTACAGGAAAATGACAGTGGTCAAGATACTTTAGCACATTTCTTCACCCCTTCCAGTTTTGGTGAGTTTAAATGATACATATTACAGGTAGCACTGTTTAATCTAGATTCCTTAATGCACTATATGTCACCTACTGGTAGCTTCTCCTAATTAAAAATTACTTAAAATTAATTAATTAAAGAATTAGAAGTTTTATATTGTGAAAATTTTAGCTGCCCATGCAGTTGTCAGAGAGATCTTGTGTACATTTTACCCAGTTTCCCCCAATGACACCATCTGACAAAACTATAATATCACAGCCAGTATATAGACACTGATATAATCCACAGATTTTATTGAGATATTCTCAATTTTATTTGTATTTGTGAGTAGATTTATGTTTGTGTGTGTATGTGTATTCAGTTTTATATTATGTAATTTCATGACGTGAGTAGTTTTCCATCATCTATTGCCTTTTATTTTATTTTTTTATTAAAAAAATTGTTTTTAATGTTTATTTATTTTTGAGAGAGACAGAGAGTGAGCAGGCGAGGGGCAGAGAGAGATGGAGACATAGAATCCAAAGCAGGCTCCAGGCTCCGAGTTGTCAGCACAGAGCCTGAGGTGGGGCTCGAACTCACAGACCATGAGATCATGACCTGAGCCAAAGTCGGACCCCCAACCGACTGAGCCACCCAGGAGCCCCATCTATTGCCTTTTAAACTTGTACCTGCTTTTCTCCTCCTACTCTCTTACCCCTACCCTCTCTTCTCCTTTGTCATTTTGTCATTTTCAAGAGTTTTATATAAATAGATTCATATAATATGTGATGCTTGGGGATGGCCTTTTTTTTTTTTTCATTCAGCATAATTCCCTGGAGCTTCATTTAAGTTGCTGCGTGTATCATTAATTTTTTCTTTTTTATTGCCGAGAACTAGTCCACAGTATGGGTGTCCCAGGATTTATCTGCTCACTGGTTGAATGATGTCTGGGTTGTTTCCAGTTTTGGGTTATTAGGTATAAAGCTGCTGTGAACACTTGTGTACAGGTTTCAGTGTGAACATCAGTTTTCATTTCTCTGAGATAAAGCCCAAGAGCACAGTTGCTGGGTCCTATGGTAACAGTAAATTGAGTTTAAAAAAAAAAAAAACAACAACTGCTGAACTGCTTTCCAGTGTAGCTACACCCTCCTCTATTCCCACCAGCAATATACAAGTGATCTGCATGAATAATTTTGCTCTTTGTTTTGTTCTTTCTTCCTTCTTTGTACTTCGAGACTCTGTCCTTCATCATATTCTTTTGATCAGATTTTCCTTTAGCCATGTTTTAAGGCTAAGTCAGCCAGCAACAATTTTTAAAAAATTTTTTTCCTATGTCTGAGGATGTCTTTATTTCTCCCTCATTCTTGGAGGGTAGTTTTGCCTGATATAAAAATCACTCTTGAGATTTCTTGTCTCTCAGCACCTGAAAATGTTTTATTAATCAAAATGTTATTCAAACAGAATCTAGCACAGAAATGAGTTCTGAGACAATGAATTACTCAAGTTTAATGGAAAATGATAGCGGCCAAGACACTGATGCAGAGTCTTTCTTCCTCACTCCTGGTTTTGATTAGTTTGAAATAATACATATTATAAGTAGTACTCTCTAATTTAGTTTTATCAATATTCTTTTTTTTTTAATGTTTTATTTATTTCTAAGAGAGAGAGAGAGACAGCGTGAGCAGGGGAGGGTCAGAGAGAGAGGGAGACACAGACTCTGAAACAGGCTCCAGGCTCTGAGCTGGCAGTCAGCACAGAGCCTGATACGGGGCTCGAACCCATGAACCGCGAGATCATGACCTAAGCGAAAGTCGGCCGCTTAACCGACTAAGCCACCCAGGTGCCCCGTTTTATCAATATTCTTAATATGAATTCTTTGTGATAGCTTTTTCAAAATGAAAGTTTTCATTTGGAGATATTTCAGAATCACATGTAGGTGCATGAAATAATATAGAAGAGGTCCTTTTTTTACTTTAGATTTTATTTTAGAATTTGTTTTTATTTATTTATTTCATCTTTTAAAATTTTTTTTATTTTTTTTGATAGTTTTGTGAACCGATTTATTTTTTAAAAATATTTTTTAATGTTTATTTATCTCTTGAGAGAGAGAGAAACACAGCGTGAGCAGGGAAGGAGCAGAGAGAGAGAGGGAGACACAGAATCTGAAGCAGGCTCAAGGCTCTGAGCGGTCAGCACAGAGCCCGACGTGGGGCTCAAACTCATGAGCCTGAGATCATGACCTGAGCCAAAGTCGGACGTTTAACCGACTGAGTCACCCAAGTACCTGAAAATTTTTTTAATGATTATTTATTTTTGAGAGAGAGAGACAGAGTGTGAGCAGCAGAGTGGCAGAGAGAGAGGGAGACACAAAATCCAAAACAGGCTCCAGGCTCTGAGCTGTCAGCACAGAGCCCGATGTTGGGCTTAAACTCACAGACCATCAGATCATGACCTGAGCCAAAGTCAGAATGCTTAACCAACTGAGCCACTCAGATGCCTCTAAAAATTTTATTTAAATCCAAGCTAGTCAGCATATAGTGTAATAATGGTTTCAGGAGCAGAATTTAGTAATTCATTGCTTACATATAACACCCAGTGCTCATCCAAACAACAGAGATACCTTGTGTATCCTTAACAAAAATTTCTCCCAGTGCTAATATTTTACAAAAATATAGTAAAACATCATAACTAGTATTTTAACATAAATACAATCTACTCATCTATTCAGATGTCCCCAGCTTTACTTATATTCCTGTGTGTGTGTGTGTGTGTGTGTGTGTGTGTGTGTGTGTTTAGTTTTCTGCACTTTTGTGACATGTTTAGGTTTAGGTATTTACCACTGCAGTTCATACAGTTCTGTCCAGTTACCTCCTGTTGCCTGTTTATAAGCATGTCATAATGTCATTCCTTCCCTGACTTCATCTCTAACCCATTCAAGGGCTAATGTATTCTCTCCCACTTTATAATTTTATACTATTTTATGAAAGAGTATATTGGTGTTAATTGTTTTTGATGTTTGGTAAACATCTCCAGTAAAATCATCTGCACTGGTAGATTCCTTTTCAGAAGGATTTTTTTTTTAAGTTTTTATTTATTTATTTTGAGAGAGAGAGAAAGTGTGAGCAGGGAGAAACAGAGAGAGAGGAGAGAGCGAGAATTCCAAGCAGGCTCTGTGCTGCCAGCATGGAGCCCAATGTGGGGCTCAAACTCATGAACTGTTAAATCATGACCTGAGCCAAAGTCAGACGTTTAACCAACTGAGCCACTCAGGCACCCTTTCAGAAGGCTTTTAATTGCAAATTTAGTGTCTTTGATGGTTATAGGGCTATCTAGGTTATCTCTGTCATCTTGGTTGAGTTTTAGTATTTGTAATTTTGGAGGAATGGATTTAACTCTTCTAAGTTACCAAATTTATGAATGTAAAGTGGTTTGCAGTATTCCCTATTATCCTTTGATGGCTGCTGTATCTCTACTGATAACTTGCTTCATTCCTGATATTAATGATTTGTGTCATTTGTTTTTCATTTTAGAAGTTTAGTAGCTTTATTAATCTTTTTGAGGCACCAGCTGTTTGCTTAATTGATTTCCTATTGTTTTCATATTTTCAGTTTCATTGATTTCCGTTCTTTTTTTAAAGTTTATTTATTTTGGTGGGGGGGGGGGAGAAAAACAGCATGTCTGAGCAGGGGAAGAACAGAGAGAGAAGGAGACACAGAATCTGAAGCAGCCTCCAGGCTCTGAGCTGTCAGCACAGAACCTGATGCGGGGCTCAAACTCATGAACCAGCAGATCATGACCTGAGCTGAAATCAAGAGTTGGACACATAACTGACTGAGCCACCCAGGCGCCTGATTTCAGTTCTTTATTATTGCATTCTTTTTTCTTATTTTGGGTTTATTTTACTCTTCATTTCTTAGTTTTTGGTGTAGGAACTTACATTATAAATTTAGAACTGTCTTATTTTCTATTATAAGCATTTAGGGCTATAAATTTCACTTTCAGTACTGGCTTAGTTACATCCCATATATTTTGATGTGTTATAATTTCATTAAGTCCTATGTATTTTATTAATTTATTATTTCTTTGAAAACTTTCTATTTGATACATCTATTATTTATAAGTATGCTGTTCAATTTCCAAGTGTTTAAAGATTTTCTTCTTGTCTTTCTATTATTGATTTCTAGTTTGATTCTATTATGGTCAAAAAATATACTCTGTAAGATTTCTTTTCTTTTAAATTTGTTGAGATTTTTTTCCTCTGGCCTAGGATGTGGTTTGTGTTGGTAAATGCTCTGTAGGCATTTGAAAAAAATATATATTCTGGTTTTGTTGGGTGGAATGCTCTATGATGAGAATCCTGTTGGTTGACTGTGTTGTTGAGATCTTCTGCATCCTTGCTAATTTTTGGTTTGGTTGTTCCATCAGTTCCTGAGAGAGAGAGGAGTGTGTGAGGTCCAGAACTATAATTATGGATTTGATTATTTCTCCTTTTAGTCCTTTCCATTTTTGCTTCATGTATTTTGAGACTTTGTCATTTGGTATGTTGAGAATGATTGTCTTCCTCGGGGTTGGGCTTTTCATCTTTATTTGTTTTTAGTAACTTTCTTTGCTCTCAAGTCTACTTTATTTGTTGTCAGTACAGCTAGTTTTTTTTTTTTTTGGATTAATGTTTGCATGGTATATGTATGCTTTTCCTTCTGTTTATTTTCAATCTACCTATGTAATTGAACTTTTAGTTGCTTGTAAACAGCACATAGTTGATATTTTTTTAATCTACTTTACCAGTTGCTGCCATTTAATTGATAAGGTTAGGTTATTTTCATTAAAGATAATTATTGATATCATAGACCTAAGTGTACCATTTTATTATTTTTCTTTTTCTTTCCTATTTTCTCATTATTTTTTAATTTATTTTATGTTTTTAAATTTTTTAATGTTTTATTTATTTCTGAGAGAGAGAGAGAGAGCAGGGGAGGGTCAGAGAGAAAGGGAGACACAGAATCTGAAGCAGGCTCCAGGCTCTGAGCTAGCTGTCAGCACAGAGCCTGATGCGGGGCTCGAACCCACAAACCGTGAGATCATGACCTGAGCCAAAGTTGGACGCTTAACCGACTAAGCCACCCAGGCACCCCACTCTCATTATTTTTTTAAACTTTATTTATTTATTTTTTTAAGTAGTCTCTACACCCAACGGGGGGCTCGAAATCGCCAGCCTGAGACCAAGGGTTGCATGCTCTACTGACTGAGCTAGCCAGGCACCCCCTCATTCTTTTTTTGTTTATCTTTTTTTGCCTTCCTGTGGCTTACCTGAACATTTTCTAGGAGTCTATCTTGACTTATTTATGTTTTTGAATATGTTGCTATATATAGTTTTCTTAGTGATTGCTCTGGGGTTACTATATTTGTACGTGACTTATCACAGTCTACTGGTATCAGCATTTTACCACTTGGAATGAAATGTTGAAACTTTAATTCCACTAGTTTCCTTTGCCCTCCTCATTAAAAAAAATTTTTTTTAATGTTTATTTTTGAGAGAGAGACAGAGTGTGAGTGGGGAAGGGGCTGAGAGAGAGGAAGACACAGAATCTGAAGCAGGCTCCAGCCTGCCCAATGTGGAACTTGAACTCATGAGACGTGAGATCATGACCTGAACTGAAGTCGGACATGACATCAACTGAGTCACCCAGGCACCCCTGCCCTCCTCATTTGAATTGTCATTGTCTTGGATGTCAGATGGTGTTTTCATCTTTGTTTCAGTTGTCACATATGGTTTACAAAACTCATGATCGTACTTATTTACCCATATCTCTGCCTCTTCTGTTCTTCATTTCTTTTAATTATTGAATAATAATCTATGGTATTGTATTTACCATGGTTTCTTTAACCATTCACTTGTTGAAGGACATCTGGGTCGTTCACAGTTTTGGCTATTATGAATGAAGCTAAGAACACTCATGTGCAGGTTTTTGTGTCATATCATGAGCTTTTACTTCTCTGGGATAAATGCCCGAGAGTGAAATTATTATGTCATGTGGTAATTGAAAATTTAGGTTTTTTTTTTAAATATTTTGATTTATTTCTAGGAGAGAGAGAGAGAGACAGCGTGAGCAACGGAGGGTCAGAGAGAGAGGGAGATACAGACTCTGAAATAGGCTCCAGGCTCCGAGCTGGCAGTCAGCACAGAGCCCAACGCGGGGCTCGGACCCACGAACCGAGAGATCATGACCTAAGCGAAAGTCGGACGCTTAACCGACTAAGCCACCTAGGCGCCCCATTGAAAATTTAGTTTTATAAGAAACTGCCAAACTGTTTTCTAGTGTAGCTGTTCCATTTTATATTGAATGAATGGTCAAGTTTCTCAGCATGCATATCTCTGCTCTTTCTGTTGTTCTTTATTTCCTTTCTGATGCTCCAAGAGTCCTTCTCTCATCATAACCTTTCTGTTTGATGATCTTCCTTAGCCATTCTTTAAGAGTAGGTCTGTTAGTGATAAATACTTTCAGTTTTCTTTGTCTGAGAATGTGTTTATTTCCCCTTCATACCTGAAGGATAGTTTGCTGGATAACGAATTTGCTATTGAGAGTTCTTTTCTTTCAGCACTTTAACCTATAGAAATATTGGTAAAAGCAGAAAATGTCATGGAAAACAGCCCTTACTCAATTATATAAGAACATGACAATAGCCAAGTTTAAAAAAATTTTTTTTAATGTTTTATTTATTTCTGAGAGAGAGAGAGAGAGAGAGAGAGACAGAGTGAGCAGGGGAGGGTCAGAGAAAGAGGGAGATACAGAATCTGAAACAGGCTCCAGGCTCTGAGCTAGCTGTCAGCACAGAGCCCGACATGGGGCTTGAACCCACGAACCGTGAGACCATGACCTGAGCCGAAGTTGGACGCTTAACCGACTGAGCCACCCAGGCGCCCCAACAATAGCCAAGTTTCTAACTCATCATCTTTCTGCATCCCATACAATTTTGGTGAGTGTGAAATGACACATATTACAGGTAGCACCATTTAACCGATATTCTTCAACTTTCTTTTTTTAAATATTTTATTTATTATTGAGAAAAAGCACATGAGTGGGGGAGGGGCAGAGAGCGAAGGGGACAGAGAATCTGAAGCGAGCTCTGCACTGAGCCTGATGTGGGGCTCAAACTCATGAACCATGATACCATGACCTGAGCTGAAGTCATGAGCAACCGACTGAGCCAGCCAGGTGCCCCCTTCAACATTCTTGATATGGACTAATGGAAGGTTTTTGTTTCCTATTTTAAGGGTTGGTTTTAGGTTATATTAATAATAATGGCTAACATTTATTGAGTGTGTGCAAGGCACTGTGCTAATCAACTGACATGTCTCTTCTCCTTTAACATTCAGATAACTCCATATGTAGGTATTTTTATTACTTCCTTTCTCAAAGTCTTAGACCTTTGAGTTAGTGGCAGTTCTGGAACTATAACTCAGGTCTCTCTGCCTTTAAAACTCATATTTCTTTTTTTAAAAAATTTTTAGGGGCGCCTGGGTGGCTCAGTCGGTTAAGCGTCTGACTTCGGCTCAGGTCATGATCTCAAGGTTCGTGGGTTTGAGCCCCGCATCGGGTTCTGTGCTTACAGCTCAGAGCCTGGAGCCTGTTTCAGATTCTGTGTCTCCCTCTCTCTCTGCCTACCCCCCACTCATGCTCTGTCTCTCAAACAAATTTAAAAAAAAATTTTTTTTAACTTTTAAAAAATTTTTAGTGTTTATTCATTTTTGAGAGAAAGAGATAGAGTGCAGCGGGGGAGGGGCAAAGAGAGAGGGAGACACAGAATCCAAAGCAGGCTCCAGGCTCTGAGCTATCAGCACGGGGAACTCGAACCCACCAACCCACAAACTGTGAGGTCATGACCTGAGCTGAAGTCAGACACTCAACTGACTGAGCCACCTGGGTACCCCAAAGCTCATATTTTTTAACAGTCTCCTCTACTGCCTGCCAAGCCACAGTGGCAGAGTTGAGGTGACCCTAAGTTCCATGGTTTCTAAGGGCAAACCTTCCTAATATTTTATAGTTCCTTTGTGTCTCTACTTCTAAGTAGCTAATCTCTTATTAATATTCTAGCACAGGGCTCAGCAAACTTTTTGTGTAAAGGGCTAGATAGTAACTATTTTAGTCTTTGTGAGCCATCTGGTGTCTGTCACAACTACTCAACTCTGCTGCTGTAGCAAGAAGGCAGCCACAGATGTAGGTAGATGAATGAGTGTGCCTATGTGCCAATACAACTTGATTTACAAAAAAATGGTAGTGAGCTGCACCAGTGTACGTTCCCACCAACAGTGTAGGAGGGTGCCCATTTCTCCACATCCTCGCCAGCATCTAGATTCCTCTGATTTGCTCATTTTAGCCACTCTGACTGGTGTGAGGTGGTATGTCAGTGTGGTTTTGATTTGTATTTCTCTGATAATGAGGGATGATGAGCATCGTTTCATGTGTCTGTTGGCCATCTGGATGTCCTCTTTGGAGAAGTGTCTGTTCATGACTTCTGCTCATTTCTTCACTGGATTATTTGTTTTTCGGGTATGGAGTTTGGTCAGTTCCTTATAGATTTTGGATACTAGCCCTTTATCTCAGGCGCCTCAAAAAATCCACAATAGAACTCCCCTATGACCCAGCAATAGCACTGCTGGGAATTTACCCGAGGGATACAGGAGTGCTGATGCATAGGGGCACATGTACCCCAATGTTCATAGCAGCACTCTCAACAATAGCCAAACCATGGAAAGAGCCTCAATGTCCATCAACTGACAAATGGATCAAGAAGATGTGGTATATTTATACGATGGAATACTACATGGCAATGAGAAAGAATGACATCTGGCCATGTGTAGCAACATGGATGGAACTTGAGGGTGTTATGCTGAGCGAAATAAGTCAGGCAGAGAAGGACAGCTACCATATGTTTGCACATATAGGAGGATTAGGAGGAACTTAACGGAGGACCATGGAGGAGGACAAGGGGAAAAATAGTTGGGGAGAGGGAGGGAGGCAAACCATGAGAGACTCTTGAATGCTGAGAACAAACTGAGGACTGATGGGGGTGGGAGGGAGGGGAAGGGGGGGTGATGAGCATGGAGGAGGGCGCTTGTTGGGATGAGCACTGGGTGTTATATGGAAACCAATTTGACAATAAACTATTAAAAAAAAAGAAAAAAAGAAATAAATCAGCATATTGTTAAACAGAAAAGAAAAATGGTAGTGAGATTGTCCTGTGGACTGTAGTTTGCTGACTCCTGTCTTAGAGGAGATGCTTGTCTTTTAAATTGTTTTGTTAGCCAAACTAGAATAAAGTTCCAAAATTGTGCTCTCTGTTACTAAATGGGCACTGTGATATGCTGTTGTTAGAAGTATACACTGGTGAAAACTTTTTAAAGGGTAATTTCTATAAAAATCCATAAAAGTATTTATGCCAATTGACTCAGTCATCCCACTTCTATCTGAAGATTTAATTTATAAAAAAAGATTTATATTTAAACTCTGGTACAGGAACGTTCTTTAGAGAATCATGAACAATTGGAAACAGCCAAATAAGCAGCCATAGGGAATTAGTGAAGTGACTTCTGGTATATCCATGGATGTATATGAAGCAGTAAAGCATCGTAGTTAAGAGCATGGGCTCCCGAGTCAGATTGCTTGGGTTCACGTCCCATTTCTAGGTCT
The DNA here is from genome assembly GCF_003009895.1 of Hyaena hyaena. Lineage (NCBI taxonomy): Eukaryota > Metazoa > Chordata > Mammalia > Carnivora > Hyaenidae > Hyaena > Hyaena hyaena. The sequence continues at coordinate 52,315 of NW_024081841.1, forward strand.
TACTAACCATGTGAGCTTCACCCACTCTGTAACCTAAGTATTGGTTTCTGCATCTGTGAAGTGACAAAAATTATGGTACCTATTTCATAGAATTGTGAGGATCAAATGGAATTATTGATTTAAAGCTCTTAATGCAATGCTCAGAACTCAAGTCCAACATGAATGTCACCTGTCAGGAAAATCATGAAGATAAGAATGCAGATGCAGACTTGAAAAAAAAAAAACCTAAAGAAAATGGAGACATGTTCAAAATAACTGAAAAAGCAGAATTCAGACTATAAATGAAGTATTATTTCAATTTTGTGTTTAAAAACAAGATATAGAAAAACGAATGGAAGACATTAGCAGATTAATGGTTCAGAGCACTTGGCTTATAAACAGATTTAAAAATTGTCTCTGTGATCTTGTTCAAATAACTTACCTTCTGTGGGCCTCAGTTTCCTCATCTTTTAAGTGGGCAGATGTCATTAGGATGATAAAACTGAGCTTATAGATGCAAAATATTTAGCATAGTGCCTGATATATAGTAGTTAATAAATGCTAGCTATTTAAAATTTGTATTATTATTTTTTAATGTTTATTTTTATTTTTGAGAGAGAGGAAGGGGAGAAGCAGAGGAAGAGGGAGACTCAGAATCCGAAGCAGTGCCTGACACAGGACTCGAACCCAAGAACTGCGAGATCATGACCTGAGCCGAAGTTGGATGCTTAACTGACTGAGCCACACAGGCGACCCTTAAAATTTTCTTAATTATGCCCACCCATTCTTTCCAAATTATTTTCAGGGGACATATACTCACTCAGGAATATACCTCTAAGTGTACTTTTAGACTGTAAAAGGGAGCAGTGTGATCTCAGAGCAACATGTTTACATATGCATCTTTGGCCCAAGAACTGAATTTATTCAAGACAATGAAACAATTAGTTCAAGTACAGAAAATTCAAGATTAGCAATGGTGAAAAATACTGTTATGCAGATGGCATCAAACAGACTCATTTAAGGAAAAGAGAAGTATAGAAAAAAATTCACCCAAGTAGAAATTAGTGAATTAGAAATCAATTAGTTTACTTTTCTTGGGCACTTTCATAGTAGCCTTGCATGAAAAAAACTAAAGATTTTACTTTTTCTCTCTGTTTTAAAAGGGTATCTTGGTGATCCAAAAAGGGAAGTCAAGGTGCTTGATGCTCATTTGCTGGTTGCACAAAAGAAGGCCAGTCCTAGGTATGCAGTCCGCTACCTGATTCATATTTTGTTCTCCAAGGAAATTCTGATGAACAGCTGGGTAGGTGTCAATTCCCAAGGCCTCCCACCTCTAGATCCAAACAAAATGGCTGCATTAAGAGGTATGTAAAGTCATTACGGAATCTTATTTTATCATCATTTGGTCATCTGATGAATGTTATTGGCACTTGAAGAGATAATGATGAAGTCTGTGTAAATCTTAGAACTGTTTATTTTTTCACCCGTCTGACCCAGATTTTCCAGTGTAATATTATGTAATGGGTAACAGCTTGTAAAAAGTAAAACTTGTCCATAGACTAATGGAACAAGACAGGCTGTATTGATTATTGTTGATTATGGCTAGAATGAAGTTAGTTCTTCAGTGTTGAAACTTGGTACTAAAAAATAAAGACACCCCCCCCTCCAATGCAGGAGAATAAAATATACTTCACTGCTAGTAACTGGCAACACAGAAATAGAATGTCACGATTAATCCGTTTTACCTTCCTGTCTTCCTGCCTTCCAGAAATTTGTATGAAGGTTCTAGAATTCATAGGCACTCAGGCCACAACAATGAATAAGTATTTCTGCCCACAAGGAGTTTACAGTCCAGAAAGGGACTGTCGAGGGAAACAGATCAATTCTCATCTAGGCAGTAATGTTGTAGAAGCTCAGAGAGCAAAGCAAATACTTGGAGGGCATTGGGAAAGGCTTACTAAGGACAAAACATTTGAGCTAGATTTGGGGGGATTCCTTAGCTAAATAGGAAGAGTATTCTAGGGAGAGGGAATAGTTTATAGGGAAGATAGACATGTAGTATGCACAAATAGACTATGTTGTAATAATATTTGCAATAACATGATTTTCTGTTTATTTTATTTTCAGCCTTCCTTTTTAGTTTTAACTTATCCATAGGGTTATTCAATGGCATTAGCACCTAGAAATAGTTGACTTTCTGTTACATACTTTAAAAATTTTTTATTTTATTTTTTTAGAGAGAGAGAGGAAAAGAGAGAGAGAGAGCAGGTGTGTGAGTTGAGGAGGGGCAGAGGGAGAAGGAGAGAATCTTAAGCAGGCTCCACACCCAGCACAGAGCCTGAAGCCAAGCTCTATCTCATGACGGTGAGATCATCATCTGAGCCAAAATCAGGAGTCGGATGCTCAACCAACTGAGCCACCCAGGCTCCCCCACACTTTTTTTTAAAAAAGCACCCAAACCTCGTAACTTCTCAACCTTTTGGCTGAGATAAAATGTAGTATGTGTTCTCATTAATTTAATAAAAGCACCAAAATCTTGTTAGAGGCTCCCTAGGTCAGTGTTTTATAGGGAATTGTACATTAGAAGAAGTGAGGTATTCAGCAAAGCATCCTCTTTGGGCAGAATTTCTAAACTCTCAGCAAGAGAGAAGAGACGACAATTCAAAATAGAAAATTTCAGTATTTTAAATAAAAAATGTCTTGTCAGTTCTTTGACAAATTTTTTTTTTAATTTTCATGAATGCTTTCTGCTGTTTGCAGAATATCTGGCATCAGTATTTCCCAACTATGATTTGCGTGAATATGGAAAAGACTGGCAAGCCTGTATTGCCGATATCAATTCTCTGATCTACTCTTTGCGTTCCGAAGCCAACACAACACCAGTAAGTTCTTTTTTATTGAAATATGGTCACTGCTGTGTAAGTGCTTACTGTATACAATTCCAGAGTGGATAGCATGACACACAGGATCTTTATGCTGTGTGCTCAAATTCTTGTTTATTTAATTTAGGGGCAGTGTATGTTCTGTGCCTGTTTTTTTTTTTTTTTAATTTTTAATGTTTTATTTATTTCTGAGAGAGAGAGAGAGAGAGACAGCATGAGCAGGGGAGGGTCAGAGAGAGAGGGAGACACAGAATCTGAAACAGGCTCCAGGCTCTGAGCTAGCTGTCAGCACAGAGCCCAATGCGGGGCTCAAACCCACAAACCATGAGATCATGACCTGAGCCAAAGTCGGACGCTTAACCGACTGAGCCCCCCAGGTGCCCTTGTGCCTGTTTATTTCACTCTTCAACATTTATCCTTCATACGGATACCCTAAAGATAAAAGCAATCAAATGGAGTGTTACAATCAGTATATTTCAAGCCACGGGGTATACTAGAACACAGTTTCACTGTGTAGATATTTGGCAAATCTTTCTCAGTATCCCGCTGAGTAGCACAGAACAGAGTAGACTGTGGTGCTGCTGAGCAGTACTAATGGTACTTACGGATGGCACAGGTACTTGTTCGCTTTCAGTGATGCCAGGACCTGGTGAAAATCATGCATGTCACAAGGTTAAGGCATCAGAGATATGTCATACTTTCCATAGTTACAAAGTAAACAGGAATCTGGCTTTTCTCTCATCCATTCTATCTTCAAAGTGCATTCGAGATTTTTTTTTTTAATGTTTAATTTTATATTTGAGAGAGAGAGCACATGAGCAGAGGAGGGGCAGAGAGGCCGAGACAGACCTGAAGCAGGTTCCAGGCTCCTAGCTGTCAGCACAGAGCCCGACTTGGAGCTTCAACTCACAGACTGACTCCATCTGAATCATGACCCAATCTGAAGTTGGATGCCTAACCGACTGAGCCACCCAGGCACCCCTCATAAGAAATTTTTTAACACGAATAGGCCAGTAGGGGAGAGGGAGAGTGTCATATCTATTGCCTTCTCCTGAAGAAGCATTTAACTCAACAATTTCTAATTTCTACCCACCTCTCTAAAAACCCCATGTTATTCTCGCCACATACAGTCACTCCTGCGTCTCTGGAGTGAGTTTATGGAAACTATCTGCCAAGAATATTTGTAGCTGAGCTTATGTTTTCCTGGTGAACTACTTGATTTCAGTGATAGCTCATGCACCATCTGTCTGAAACCAAATCTGCTTATTTTTCACATTTCCTTTTATATCCTACAAAAACTGCACCCTAAACATTTGAATGTAAAATTATGATATTGCCTGGAAAATGGTAATTTGCATATTTGCTTAGGCGTCAGAAGAGAAGCAGCATCTGCCAAATGCCTGCTGTGTACTTGATTAGGAGAGGGATAGGTCCTTGCCACTCAAAGTGGGTCCGCGGACCAGCAGCAGCACCGCAGGAAAGCTGTTGAGAAATGCAGTCTTGAGTTCCACACCAGACTCACTGAGGCAGAATTTGCATTTTAGCAAGACCCCCAGGTGATTTGTGTGCACACTGAAGTTTGAGAAGCAGGAACTAGAGGCGTGGTTGTTGGCCCCGAGTGTATATATTTGAATCATGTGCGTGCGACACTTTTAAAGTGTAATTAATGCCTGAGCTCTCCCACTCCTTCCATCAGAGATTCTGGTTGAATATGTCAGGAAAATGGGGCTCGAGCACAGCTTAAAAAAAAAAAAAAAGATCCCGAGGGTCTTTAGAGATCCCTAGAGTCTCTAGTCACCGAGGAAAGAGAAAACAAAAACATTTCAAAACAAAACAAAAGAACCCACAAGTTGTCATCTCCAGGAAGGTCATTTATTTGTTTATTCACGAGATGTTTCCTAAGCACTTATTTTGTGCCAGCAATTATTCAGGTCATTAGATAAAGCTGCCAGGTCCTCCAAAAAGCAGCCAGTGAGGCAGCTTGAGGAGGAAGCCACACCTCCTTCTATCCCAGCGCACTCTATTTGTGGGGTTTTGCCCACCTTATTGGAGACAGTTGCTTCCCTACCAACCTGGGGGGCCCTGGTACCTGATGGAGCATGTCCATATTTTCTCCCGATGGGACTTGGTTTATAAATACAATTTGGTGTTTCAGCAGAAAACTGGTGCCAACAGTAAAGGCCCTACCAATCCTTATATGCCAGTGGCTGCAGATTTGAGTGGTAGAAGGTATGGTAAAGGCAAAAAAAGCAGTTCCCGGTTATCTCAGCAAACAGCTGCCTCAGAAACAAGAGGAAATGGGAATTCTCAGCAGAAAAGGAGTGCTTACACTAGAAGAATTAAAGAATGTCCCACTGATAATTCAACGGCATTTTATGAAACACTGGGTGAGTTATTAAAATAAGTTCTCTTGATGATAAATGTTAAATCTGGGTGATGCATTTATGGAGGTCATTGTACTATTCTTTCATGTATGTTTGAAAGTTTTCATAAGAAATCTAAACAACTTAATCTTTTATATTAAGGAGTTAATGAAAATGGATAACTAGTTCTGAGACTGGTAGTTTTTAACATTAAACTAAATCTGTTATTTTTCCTTTGAAAAGCAGTTTTTAGCTGATTCCTTCAGCCAATGTGAACCTTCAGATTAGCCATCTTTTTTTTTTAATGTTTATTTATTTTTGAGAGAGAGTCAGAGTGTGAGCTGGGGAGGAGTAGTGAGAGAGAGAGACACAGAATCCAAAGCAGGCTCCAGGCTCTGAGCTGTCAGCACAGAGCCTGACATGGGGCTTGAACCCATGAATTGTTAGGTCAATGACCTGAGCCGAAGCCGGACGCTTAACTGACTGAACCACCTAGGTGCCCCTTGGGTTAGGAATCTTGCTCTGCAGGTGAAGGAGAAGGTGCTATGGGTTGATGAGCCAGAAGCAATTCAGGTGTCTTGCTCTGTCTGCGCCCAGCCCATGGCAAGCACTCCTTACAGAGTTTTTATATGAATTGTTGAATCTCATCCATCAGAACACTTTGCCCCTACTGCTAGCTGTCTGCTGGAGGCACAGTTCACTTCATTAGTGTCAAGTGGCAGTCAGTTCTGTAGGTGACCATGCCACCTGCCACTCATGCTTCCCAATACCCCTCCCTCAGTATGCTGGGGTGTAGTGGCACCAGAGGTAGTGAAACCATTTTCTGCCTCTCCCCAGCCCCCATGCCAACCCTAAGGGAGAATATTACCTGTGAACCTGTTAAAATGAAATTATTCAAATGATGCATCTTTATATTTGTTTCCACTATAAAAGTAATATAGCTACTATATTTGTTTAGGTTGTACGCCATAGAAACAAACTCTGGCTCAAAAACCATAACAAAAACTAGAGGGTGAATAGCTCTTAGACTTAAAGAAGCAAAGAACAAACCAAGCAGCAGGCAGGAGCCAAACCGTCAGCCCCAAGACGATGGCCTCTGGGGTCCATTGAAGTCTATGGGGCTCCGTCTGAGTCTTCCATGATATCTAGGTTCTGGTTTTCTCTTGTCACCGTTCAGATTCCCAGAAGAAGGAATCTGATTTGGGGCACTTGGGTCAGAGGTCTAGAACGAGGGGATAGAGCCAATTAAGTGAATTTTGAGGCAGGCAGCTGCCCAGTTTGTGTATAGTCTATTATACCATTTTATTCTTTTAAAAAAATTTTTAATGTTTATTTATTTTTGAGAGACAGAGAGACCGTGAGCGAGGGAGGAGCAGAGAGAGAGGGAGACACAGAATCCAAAGCAGGCTCCGGGCTCTGAGCTGTCAGCACAGAGCCCAATGCAGCACTCTAACCCGCAAACTGCAAGATCATGACCCGAGCTGAAGTCGGATGCTTAACCGACTGAGCCACAGAGATGCTCCTACACCATTTAGTTCTTAAAAATTGGAAAATATTTAGGAGGGAAGAAAAGCTCCCACAATCAAGATACAGTAAAACACATTATGGACACTTAAATTTTCTTCCAGTTTTTTTCCTTACCTTTTAAAACATTATGGTCTCTAACCTTTTCTTATTCTTTTTATTTTTTTAATAGTTTATTGTCAAGTTGGTTTCCATATAACACCCAATGCTCATCCCCACAAGTGCCCTCCTCCATGCCCATCTCCCCCTTCACCTCTCCCCTAACCCCATCAGCCCTCAGTTTGTTCTCAGCATTCAAGAGTCTCTCATGGTTTGCCTCCCTCCCTCTCCTCAACTCTTTTTCCCTTCTCCTCCCCCATGGTCTTCCATTAAGTTCCTCCTTATCCTCCTATACGTGCAAACATATGGTAGCTGTCCTTCTCTGCCTGACTTATTTCACTCAGCATAACACTCTCAAGTTCCATCCATGTTGCTACACATGGCCATATTTCATTCTTTCTCATTGCCATGTAGTATTCCATTGTATAAATATACCACATCTTAATCCATTCATCAGTTGATGGACATTGAGGCTCTTTCCATGTTTTGGCTATTGTTGAGAGTGCTGCTATGAACATTGGGGTACATGTGCCCCTATGCATCAGCACCCCTGTATCCCTCGGGTAAATTCCCAGCAGTGCTATTGCTGGGTCATATGGGGGTTCTATTACTAATTTTTTTGAGGAGCCTCCACACTGTTTCCAGAGGGGCTGCACCAGTTTACATTCCCACCAACAGTGTAGGAGGGGGCCCGTTTCTCCACATCCTCACCAGCATCTATAGTCTCCTGATTTGTTCATTTTAGCCACTCTGACTGGCGTGAGGTGGTATGTCAGTGTGGTTTTGATTTGTATTTCCCTGATGAGGAGGGATGCTGAGCATCGTTTCATGTGTCTCTTGGCCATCTGGATGTCCTTTTTGGAGAAGTGTCTGTTCATATCTTCTGCCCATTTCTTCACTGTATTATTTGCTTTTTGGGTGTGGAGTTTGGTGAGTTCCTTAAGCCCTTTATCTGATATGTCATTTGCAACTATCTTTTCCCATTCTGTCAGTTGCCTATTAGTTTTATGGATTGTTTCCTTTGCCGTGCAGAAGCTTTTAATCTTGATGAGGTCCCAATAGTTCATTCTTGTTCTTGATTCCCTTGCCTTTGGGGATGTGTCAAGTAAGAAATTGCTGCGGTGGAGGTCAAGGAGGTTGTTTCCCGCTATCTCCTCTAGGGTTTTGATGGTTTCCTGTCTCACATTCAGGTCCTTTATCCATTTTGAGTTTATTTTTGCGTATGGTGTGAGAAATTGATCTAGTTTCATTTTTCTGCATGTTGCTGTCCAGTTCTCCCAGCACCATCTGTTGAAGAGGCTGTCTTTTTTCCATTGGATACTCTCTATTAGTTGGCCATACATTTGTGGGTCCACTTCTGAGTTCTCTATTCTATTCCATTGGTCTATGTGTCTGTTTTTGTGCCGATACCATACTGTCTTGATGACTACAGCTTTGTAGTAGAGGCTAAAGTCTGGGATGGTGATACCTCCCATTTTGGTTTCCTTCTTCAGTATGACTTTGGCTATTTGGGGTCTTGTGTGGTTCCATACAAATTTTAGGATAGTTTGTTCTAGCTTTGAGAAGAATGCTGGTGCATTTTTGATTGGGATTGCATTGAATGTGTAGATTGCTTTGGGTAGTATTGACATTTTAACTATATTTATTCTTCCGATCCAAGAGCATGGAATGTTTTTCCATTTCTTTGTGCCTTCTTCAATTTCCTTCATAAGTTTTCTATATTTTCATCATACAGATCTCTTATATCTTTGGTTAGGTTTATTCCTAGGTATTTTATGGTTTTTTGTGCAATTGTGAATGGGATCAGTTTCTCGATTTCTCTTTCTGTTGCTTCATTGTTGGTGTATAAAAATGCAACTGATTGCTGTACGTTGATTTTGTATCCTGCAACTTTGCTGAATACATGGATCAGTTCTAGTAGGCTTCCGGTGGAGTCTGTCAGGTTTTCTATGTAGAGTATCATGTCATCTGCGAAAAGTGAAAGTTTGACTTCTTCTTTGCCAATTCTGATGCCTTTTATTTCCTTTTGTTGCCTGATTGCTGATGCTAGGACTTCCAGCACTATGTGAAACAACAGTGGTGAGAGTGGACATCCCTCTCGTGTTCCTGATCTCAGGGGGAAAGCTCTCAGTTTTTCCCCATTGAGGATCATGTTAGCTGAGGGCTTCTTATAGACGGCTTTTATGATGTTTAAGCAAGTTCCTTCTAGCACGAATTTCTCTAGGATCTTTATTAAGAAGGGATGGTGTATTTTGTCAAATGCTTTTTCTGCATTTCATGTTTTCTTTTGTTGATGTGATGTATCACATTGATTGATTTGCGACTATTGAACCAGCCCTGTAACCCAGAAATGAATCCCACTTGATCTTGGAGGATAATTCTTTTTATGTGCTGTTGGATTCGATTTGCAAGTGTCTTGTTGAGGATTTTTGCATCTGTATTCATCAAGGATATTGGCCTGTAGTTCTCTTTTTTTGCTGGGTCTTTGTCTGGCTTGGGAATCAGAGTGATGTTGGCTTAATAAAATGAGTCTGGAAGTGTTCCTTCGATTTCTATTTTTTGGAATAGCTTGAGAAAAATGGGTATTAAGTCTGAGTTAAATGTCTGGTAGAATTCACCAGGGAAGCCATCTGGCCCAGGGCTCTTGTTTGTTGGGAGATTTTTGATAACAGATTCAATTTCTTCACTAGTTATGGGTCTATTCAGATTTTCTATCTCCTCCTCTGTGAATTTTGGTAGTGAGTGTGTGTTTAGGAATTTGTCCATTTTCTCTAAGTTGTCCAATTTGTTGGCATATAAGTTTTCATAGTATCCCCTGATAACTGCTTGTATTTCTGAGAGGTTGGTTGTAATAAGTCCATTTTAATTTATTGATTTTGTCTATTTGAGTGCTCTCTCTATTCTTTTTGAGAAGTCTGGCTAGAGGTTTATCAATTTTATTTTTTCAAAAAACCAACTCTTGGTTTCATTGATGTGTTCAACTGTTTTTTTTTTTTTTTTGGTTTATATATTGTTTATTTCTGCACTGATTTTTATTATTTCTCATCTCCTACTGGTTTTGGGGTGCTCTTGTTGCTCTCCTCCTAGTTCCTTTAGGTCCGCTCTTAGATTTTGTATTTGCACTTTTTCTGATTTCTTGAAATAGGCCTGGCGTGCAATGTAGTTTCCTCTTAGGACTGCCTTTGCTGTATCCCATAGAGTTTGGATTGCTGTGTTTTCATTTTCATTTGTTTCCATATATTTTTAAATTTCTTCTCTAATTGCCTGATTGGCCCATTCATTTTTTAGTAAGGTGTTCTTTAACCTCTAATTTTTTGGAGGTTTTCCAGACTTCTTCCTATGATTGATTTCAAGTTTCATAGCATTTTGATCTGAAAGTGTGCATGATATGATCTCGATTCTTTTATATTTATTGAGGGCTGCTTTATGTCCCAGTATGTGATCTATCTTGGAGACTGTGCCATGCACACTTGAGAAGAAAGGGAATTCCATGGCCTCAGGATGTAGAGTTCTAAACATATCTGTCAAGTCCATCTGGTCCAATGTGTCATTCAAGTCCACTGTTTCTTTAGTGATTTTCTGTCTAGTTGATGTATCCATTGCTGTAAGTGGAGTATTAAAATCCCCTGCCATTGGCACATTCTTACTCATAAGAATGTTTCTGTTTGTGATTAATTGTTTTATGTATTTGGTGTGTAGACAGTTATAATTGTTAGCTCTTCCTGATGGATAAACCCTGTAATTATTATATAATACCCTTCATCCCTTGTTACTGCCTTTACTTTAAAGTTCAGTTTGTCTGATATAAGTATAGCTACTCCAGCTTTCTTTTCACTTCCAGTAGCATGATAGATATTTCTCTATCCCCTTACGTTCAATCTGAAGGTGTCTTCAGGTCTAAAATGAGTCTCTTGTAGACAGCAAATAGATGGATTCTGTTTTTTTTATCATTCTGCTACCCTATGTCTTTTGATTGGGGCATTAGCCTATTTACATTCAGTATTAGTATTGAAAATTATGGGTTTAGAGTCATTGTGTTCTTTGTAGGATTCATGCTTGTGGTGGTGTCTCTGGTACCTTGTGTTCCTTGCAACATTTTCCTCATAGACTCCCCCTCAGGATTTCTTGTAGAGCTGGTTTAGTGGTGACGAATTCTTTTAATTGTTCTTTATTTGGGAAGACTTTTATCTCTCCTTCTATTCTGAATGACAGACTTGCTGGATAGAGGATTCTTGGCTGCATATTTTTTCTGTTCATCACATTGAAGATCTCCTGCCATTCCTTTCTGGCCTGCCAAGTTTCAGTAGATAGGTTGTCACCACTCTGATAGGTTTCCCTTTGTCTGTTAGGGCCCTTTTCTCCCTAGCTGCTTTCAGAATTCTCTCTTTGTCCTCCTATTTTGCCAGTTTCACTATGATATGTTGTGCAGAAGATCGATTCAAGTTATGTCTGAGGGGAGTTCTCTGTGTCTCTTGGATTTCAATGTCTGTTTCCTTCCCCAGATTGAGGAAGAAGTTCTCTGCTATAATTTGTTTAAGGACTCCTTCAGCGTCTTTCCTTGTCTTTCCTCTTCTGGAATCCCTATGACACAGATATTGTTCAGTTTGATTATATCACTGAGCTCTCGAACTTCTCTTTTGTGTTCCTGGATCATTTTACCTCTCTTTTTCTCAGCTTCCTCTTTTTCTCAAATTGTGTCTTCTAATTCACCTATTCTCCTTTCTGCCTATTCAATCCATGCATTGGACACCTCCATTTTATTATGTGCCTCATTTATAGCATTTTTTAATTCATCACAACTATTTTTAAGCTCCATAGTCTTTGTAGTAATAGTTTCTCTGATGTCTTCCAAGCCTTTTTCAAGCCCAGCGATTAATTTTATGACTATTGTTCTAAATTCTTGTTCAGTTATTTTGCTTATATTTGTTTTGAGCAGTTAGCTGTCATTTCTTCCTGGAATTTCTTTGGAGGAGAGTTCTTCTGTTTCGTCATTTTGGTTAGCTTTCTATCTCTTGTTAGTTGTTTTTTTTTTTTAATTTTTAATGTTTTATTTTATTTATTTCTGAGAGAGAGAGAGAGAGAGAGAGAGAGAGACAGCATGAGCAGGGGAGGGTCAGTGAGATAGGGAGACAGAATCCGAAGCATGTGGCAGCTGTCAGCAGAAAGCCCGATGTGGGGCTCAAACCCACAAACTTTGAGATCATGACATGAGCCGAAGTCAGACGTTTAACCAACTGAGCCAGCCATCCAGGCGCCTCTATCTCTTGTTAGTTTTAAAAGCTTGTTATGTACTCTGCACCTGCGAATACTGTTGTATTAAAGAAGACTCTTTGTCCAGGGCCTGTCTATTCAGGAAGTGTTCTTTGAATGGTGTCTCTTGGTCTCTCTTGTTGAGACTTTGGTTATTTTATTTCCCTACTCATAGTGGTATTTGGGACTCACCACCATGTGTACTTTGGCTTGTTTTTTTGGGTAGCCCTAGAAAAGAAAACAGACAAACACACAGAAAACAAAGGCACACAAACGCACAGAGAAATCCAACAAACATGCAAACCGAAAGGGAAAAAGAAAAAGAAAAAAATGAAGGGACAGGAAAAAAGAGGAAGGAGGGAAGAGAAATAATAAAAATAAAAATAAATAAAAAATAGAAAAGAAGAAAAGAAAAGAAAAAAGAAAAATCCCAAAAGACAAAGGACAGTCTAAAAGCAGAGAACCAGAATTCCCAGCTACAAATAAAGAGCCAGGTATATGTTGTGCTGATGGAAGAGCATATACAAAGAGAGCAATGAAAGGGCAGGGAGGAAGCAAAACTGGAAATGAAATGACCAGACAAGAGACTAAGGCTTAATTCAGAGAGAGAAAGAGGAGAATATGGTTAGAGGCTAGGAGAAAGAAATGAAGATAATGTTACCCAGAGAAACTATATAGTCTAATTACTCCAGAGAGACAGAGATAGAAAGGTAGCGGTGGAGGTGTAGAATATACATCTAGACAATGGATTCAATGTGACCGTTTAAGCAAACCAGTGACCAGAGTACCCAGTCCAACAGAGTGGAGGGTTATGAATGAGACAAGGGGAAAAATATATCTGAATAGAAAGAATTGATCCAGAATTATTCATGGCCGTGCATCCATGTTGGTCTTGCCCTGGGCTCCAGTAAAAAAAAAAAAAAAAAGCAGTTCTCTAGTGGGGATGGGCATGGTTTGGTGTAGGCAGGTCTTAGCTTCCACTGCATCCCTCGGGCCACTCCCTGAGGTCCCACCTTGGTGGTTGTGGGGAGAAAAATGGTGACGTCCCAGTCCTTTCTCGAACCAAGCGTTGCAACTCACTCTTTTGGGTCCAATCTCCCTGTGCCACGGGCATAGCCAAGGCGGGCCGTGCTCTATATCCCAAGCCAGGCCTCATTACCAGATCTTAGTCCACGCACCCCATTGATATCGCCTGAAATATAAACCCGCAGGCCGAGTCCCTCCAAGCAGTTTCAAGCCTCTCGTCTCCCACTGGTAATTCAGCCGTGCCAGATGCAAAGAGGCACGGCTTCAGGCGCTGCTGCTTCCCCTCCAGGTTGAGGAGCAGTTTCTCCCGCGGTCCCCTGTGACCAGTGTGTCCCACCTAGGGTCAGCTGGACAGCAGGAAACCGGATCCCTCTGTGTCCTGAGCGGAGGTTTTTCTCTTTTCCAGCGACATGGACAATGCTTTGAGCAGTTTTGGCCACTCTTTCTTTCCCCCTAGACTCACCGCGGCTCCCCGCAAACAGGGTTCCCTCCCCTCCCTCCGTGTCTCCGGGTCCCGGCCCGTTTTTAATCTTCCCCAGTTTGCACTCACGCTGTAAGGTTTTCTCAGTGGTCTCTGTCTCCTTTTCTCTCAAACTCCCGGATTCTATAAGGGTTCCTATGGCTTCAGGCCTTCTCCATTTGAGAGATGGGAGGGAGTGAAATGTATGGAGCTCCCTACTTCTCCGCCATCTTGCCTCCCTCTCTAACCTTTTCATTTTAAACATGATAGGTGTATGTTTTTCCTATAGAATCTCTAATGTTTATGATCATTGCTTTTTAACAGGTATATAATATTCTATTGAGTAAGTGCCCTAATTTCTTTGTATAGCTTTGTACATATTTTTGGAGTCTTTTCTTTTTTAATTAAATGTTTTAATGTTTATTTTTGAGAGAGAGAAAGAGAGACAGAGACACACAAAGAGAGGGAGGAGACAGAGAGAGAGAGAGAGAGAAAGCACAAGTCGGGGAGGGGCAAAAAGTCAGGGAGACACAGAATCCAAAGCAGGCTCCAAGCTCTGACCTGTCAGCACAGAGTCTGACACAGGGCTCGAACTCCAAACCATGATATCATGATCTGAGTTGAAGTTAGACACTTAACTGACTGAGCCACCTAGTCACCCCTGGATTCTTTTCTTAAGTTAGGTTCTTAGAATTTGAATTACCAGGCCAAAGGGTATTAATTTTTTTTTTTTTTGACCTTGATAAATATCGTTAGACTGATCTTCCAGAGTGAAGTCTTGGGACCCGTTTGGTGAAATTTTGAATAATTTAATGTCTGTTGCTAAATATTGGATCTGGGGGATTCAGTAATTAATCCTGTTACCCATTAAATGAATGTTTCAAGATGAAAAATGTTTATGGACTTGTAAGAATCATATTGTATTTCTCTAACATATTTTCTCCAACAAATGATTCTTTATTATATGTAAAACATAATATTTTTAAGTATGGTTAATTTGACTCCCTAGGACTGATGAGAGTTGGTAATAATTAGACTGTAGAGTTGAGGAATGAAAATAGGCTTAAAATTTATTTTTCAGTTCAAATAAGTTATCTAAAAGATGATAACCAAGATGAGTTTGTTGATTTTTAAATGATGAGTTTAATAACCAATAGAAAACATACATTAATTTTTTTAATGTTTATTTATTTTTGAGAGAGACAGAGTGTGAGCAGGAGAGAGTCAGAGAGAAAGGGAGACACAGAACCCAAAGCAGACTCCAGGCTCCGAGCTGTCAGCACAGAGCCTAACATGGGGCTAGAACTCATGAACTGTGAGATCATGACCTGAGCTGAAGTCAGATGCTTAACCGACTGAGCCACCCAGGCGCCCCAGAAAACCTACATTTTAAAAATTATAATTACTTCAAAAACTGAGGACTGATGGATGTGGGGGGAGGGGGGGATGGGCATGGAGGAGGACACTTGTGGGGATGAGCACTGAGTGTTATGTGGAAACTAATTTGACAATAAACTATTTGTAAAAAAAAATTAATAAAATAAAAAGCAAAAAAAAAAACCCAAAAATAATTATAATTACTTCAGTAAGAACCTTGTTCCTTTTTTTAAATGATTTTTTAAGCTTTATATAATATTAGAGAGGGAAAGAGAGAGTGAGAGACTGAGAGCTGTGGATGGGCAGAGAGAGAGAGAGGGAGAGAGAGAATCCTAAGCAACCTGCACGCTCATCACAGAGCCTGACTCAGGGCTTGATCTCATGACTGTGAGATCATGACCTCAGCCAATACAGAGCCGTATGCTCAACCGACTGAGTCATCCAGGTGCCCCTGTTGCTTCTTTTTGAAAAAGTATTTTTTTAATAAAGAGGACAGCTGTGCATTAAAATTCCTTAGAATTTGTTACTAAAAGGAATGTTAAAACGGATTATATCCTGAAAGGTAACAGAACACTCAATCAATTTCCTGAACAATCAGAACATATGTAATCATATCAGCAGTGATTCTTGTTTTACTTGTCATGCTGTCTCATGATACATTAAAAACTTAAGGCTTTAATTCTTTTTAATGTTTATTTATTTTTGAGAGGGGCAGAGAGAGGGAGACACAGAATCCAAAGCAGGCTCCAGGCTCTGAGCTGTAGGCACAGAGCCAATGTGGGGCTTGAACCCATGGATTGCGGGATCATGACTTGAGCTGAAGTCAGACGCTCAGCCTATTGAGCTACCCTGGTGCCCCAAGGCTTTTAATTTTTAACTTCTCAAATTCTGGAGCCTAAAAATTCAGAAAAATCAACCAGTCTGTTAAAGCCTTTTAAAAAAGTTGAACCCTACATATTATTGTAAGCTAAATTAGTCAACCAGAGAAAGACAAAGATCATATGACTTCACTCATATGAGGACTTTAAGACACAGAACAGATGAACATAAGTGAAGGGAAGCAAAAATAATATAAAAACAGGGAGGAGGATAGAACATAAGAGACTCTTAAACACAGAGAACAAAGAGAGAGTTGCTGGAGGGCTTGTGGGAAGGGGGAAGGGCTTGTGGGAAGGGGCATGAAGGAATCTACTCCTGAAATCATTGTTGCACTATATGCTAACTAACTTAGATGTAAATTAAAAAAATAAATTTAAAAAATAAAGAAAGAAAATTAAAAACTTGAACCTTACCTTTGCCATGAAAATTAACATCTTCTTTCTCTTTTGCTTCTAGAATATATTGGAAATCCAGATAGAAATGTACTGTTGCCACAATCAGTGCTAAATATAGCGAAATCAAAGTCTCGCCCAGAGCTGTCATCCAGATACCTTATTCGCAACCTGTTCACAGAGGACGTCCTGCTAAGAAGTAATGTCTATGGCAATTTGGAGCGTGGCATGTATGCACTTAACCCTAATAGGATTAATGCTCTTCGAGGTGGGTTACATTTCTAGTATGTGAGAATAAATAAAAAGCAAATTATGTTACAGAAGGAAAGAAATGACAATCCATTCAGTTTGTGTGTGTTTTGAGGAAAGATGTACCTCTAACTAATTCCCTCTTTAGGGTATAACAAGGAGCGGTTTCATAAATTTTGTTTCTTTTGCATTTGAGTTTCCCAGGCTAATTGCTCTGTCTTGCCAGGCTTATGGAAACTCAAACACCTTTGTTTACTGAGGATTAGGATCGAAGCTGCTGGGCTTTGTCAATTTGCCAAAGTGTCAACAATAGCACAGCGGGTTAATTTGCTAGATTTTTCTTGTGCACATGAGCACAGTGTAGTCTTTATCTGTGATGTATATGGATGAAGTAAGCTTCCAGAAGCTGTGAAATTTTAAATTTGGACAATGTAGGGTGCAGAATATTTCTCACTTGTGTCACTGGTCCCTAGCAAAGAGAGAGTTCTGAGCCTGAGCTTGATCTTAGTTAGTTCTTCTTGGATTCTGTCTTCGTATCACACGTACCCAGCCAATTTGAACAATGCTTTGTGTTTTAGACTAAACTAAGGAAATCTGGCTTAAAGCACCTTCTGGAAGCATTTGCTGTCATCTAATCCACTTGTTTTCAGATGTGTTTTTTACTGCAACTTATAGTAAAAACTACAGCTTATGTTGTGACTCAGTACATGTGTATATGAGTTTTTAAAACACAAGCAAAAGTTTCACAAGCAATGCTTATTATTTCTATGAGAATTACATTCCAGTGGTTTCTATTCTAATACATTTTTAAAACTGTGTTACCATCATCAATTTCATGACCTAGTAATTGGTCACAGTTTGCAATTTCGACATCACTGAGCTAACCCACCAGGAAAAAAACCAAAACCTAATTCCTCTTACATTACAGTAAAAAAAAAAAAAAAGAACACAGACTTTGTAGCCAATCTGGAAATGAAGGTGTTTATAGAAGAAATATTATCTTTCTAATTAAAAAATTTTTTAAGTGAGAGGGAATATATTGGTTCCTTAAAAGTAGACTAAAGATATTACACTATGCATTTCATTTTGTTTTATCCCTTATTGAATTATAGTAGAAACCAAGAAGATGTCTTTTGTAGTAAAAAATATTCAGTACAAGTTTGACATAGTATCCACATGGGGCATATTTTAGTAAATTTCCTGTAGGACTTAAAGTCCTATTCCTGTGTAGAAGGGCAGCCCTGTGAGTTATCTCAGCAGGGAGAATACAGTAGAATCATCATTGTCTTAGGGGCGTGGGCAGAGCCAGGTCCAAGGAGGAGAATCTGACCAAAAAGCATATTTTACTTTAACATAAGGACAAAATGGGGGCTCCTGGGTGGCTTAGTCGGTTAAGCGTCCGACTTTCGCTTAGGTCATGATCTCGCGGTTCGTGGGTTCGAGCCCCGCATCGGGCACTGTGCTGACTGCCAGCTCAGAGCCTGGAGCCTGTTTCAGTCTGTGACTCCCTCTCTCTCTGACCCTCCCTTGCTCACGCTGTCTCTCTCTCTCTCTCCTAGAAATAAATAAAACATAAAAAAAAATAACATAAGGACAAAATGAACTTGAAGAATGAATAAAGTTAGAACAAAGCCTCAGTGACCAGAGATGAGAGGCGATTCCTGTACTTGTAGAAGGACTAGACTTTATGGCCTCCAACATAATTTCTGTAGAAGTGTCAGTCCAGTTTAAAACACACAGAAATACACAGAAATGATATAGTAATAGGATCATTTGTCAACCCAGTACAGATATAGGTATTTTGCTTTTTGTGCTCCAAGTTTTTTTTTTTTAATAATAAAGCATTACTGATGTAATTAAAACTCTATCTCATTGTCCCTTTCCCTGTCTTTCTCCCCAGAAGTAACCACAATCTTGGAGTTAGATGTATCATTCGCATGCCTATTTTACACTTTTGCTACCTATATTGATAGATCCATAAATACTATATAATATCATTCTATAGTTTTAATGTACATAAATGGGGATATATAGCATGTATCCTTTTGCTAATTTTTATCACTCAACATTATGTTTTTGAGTTCATGCATTTTAACTGCTGATTGGAATCCCATTGAATGAATAAACCAGTTTATTCTATTCTAATTTCTTATTCTAAGATTTTACTATTTGGAGGGAACTCTTAAGGAAATTAATAGTCAAAAGTAAATGTGTCTTGAGCCAAAGGTGTGATTTCATAGAAGAAACTATTATTTACACTCTATGATAAGAGTTCAGTATCACTTAAGGGCTCTAGAGAATGGTTTACATGGAGAAAGTTAGTAGGCTGCAGATTTGCAATCAGCGAACAATCCTTACTCTTATACCCTCCCATCCATTTCTGCATATTACAGAACTATAAAAACTTAGCAATAGGAAGAACATTACACATCCTCTAATACAGTTTTTGCCTCAGAGCAGGAATTTGATCTCAGCTTTGACATACAGTTACCTCCCCTCAGCTTGAACACTTCCATTGATGGCAATCCACTACATTTTTTAAAGTTTTTATTTAAATTCTAGTTAATGTACAGTGTAATATTAGTTTCAATTGTACAATTTGGTGATTCAGCACCTACACACAATACCCGGTGCTCATCACAAGTGCCCTTCTTATTAATCCCCATCACCTATTTCACCCATCTGCCTACCCCCCTTCCCTCTGGTAGCCATCAGTTTGATATCTGTAGTTAAGAGTCTGTTTCTTGGTTTGCCTCCTTCCCTTTTTTCCCCCCTCTGCTCATTTATTTTGTTTGTTACATTCCACAAATGAGTGAAATCATATGGTATTTGTCTTTCTTGGACTAACTTATTTCACTTAGCATAATACTCTCTAGCTCCATCTATGTCATTGCAAATGGCAAGATTACATTCTTTTTTATGACTGAGTAATATTCGTGTGTGTGTGTGTGTGTGTGTGTGTGTGTGTAAACACATACATGCCACTATTCTTTATCTATCAGTTGATGGATATTTGGACCATTTCCATAATTTGGCTACTGTAGATAATGCTGCTGTAAACATTGGGGTGTATATGTCCCTTGGAATACTATTATTGTATTCTTTGAGTAAATACTTAGTGTAATTGCTGGATTGTAGGATAGTTCTGGTTTTAACTTTTTGAGGAACTTCCATACTATTTTGCACAGTGACTGCACCAGTTTGAATTTCCACCAACAGTGCAGGAGGGTTTCTCTTTTTCCACATCCTCACCAACACCTATTGTTTCTTTTGTGGTTGATTTTAGCCATACTAACAGGTGTGAGGTGATATCTCATGTAGTTTTGATTTGTATTTCCCTGATGCTGAGTGGTGTTGAGCATCTTTCCATGTGTCTGTTGGCCATCTGGTTGTTTTCCTTAGAGAAATGTCTGATCATATCTTCTGTCCATTTTTTAATTGGATTATTTGTTTTCTGAGTGTTTAGTTTTATAAGTTCTTTATATATTTTTGATAGAAACCCTTTATCGGATATGTCATTTGCAAATATCTTCCCTCATTCCATTAGTTGCCTTTGAGTTTTGTTGATTGTTTCCTTTGTTGTACGGAAGCTTTTTATTTTGATGAAGTCACAATAGTTTATTTTTGCTTTTGTTTCCCTTGCCTCAGGAGACCTATCTAGAAAAATGTTGCTAGGGTTGATGTCAGAGACGTTACTGCCTGTTTTTCCTTTAGGATTTTAATGGTTTCATGTCTCACTCACATTTAGGTCTTTAATCCATTTTGAATTTATTTTTGTATCTGGTGTAAGAAAGTGGTCCAGGTTCATTCTTCTGCATGTTGCTGTCCAGCTTTCCCAACACTATTTGTTGAAGAGATTGTCTTCTTCCCATTAGATATTCTTTCCTGCTTTGTCAAAGATTAATTGACCACATAGTTGTGGGTTCATATCTGGGTTTTCTATTCTGTCCTATTGATGTCTATTTTCATGCCAGCACCATACTGTTTTGATCACTAGACCTTTGTAATATATAACTTGAAGTCCATAATTGTGATGGCTCCAGTTCTGCTTTTCTTTCTCAGAGTTGCTCTGGCTATTTGGGGTCTTTTGTGGTTCCATAATAATTTTAGGATTGTTTGTTTTAGCTCTGTGAAAAATTCTGGTGGCATTTTGATAGGGGTTGCATTAAATGTGTATATAGATATTTTAACAATATTTGTTCTTTGAATCCACAAGCATGGAATGTCTTTCTATTTCTTTGTGTCATCTTCAGTTTCTTTCATCAGTGCTTTATAGTTTTCACAGTACAGGTCTTTCACCTCTTTGGTTAGGTTTGTTCCTAGGTATCTTATGGTTTTTGGTGCAATTGAAAATGGGATTGATCCCTTAATTTCTCTTTCTGCTGCTTCATTATTGGCGTATAGAAATGCAACAGATGTCTGTACATTGATTTTATATCCTGACTTTACTGAATTCATGTTTGAGTTCTAGCAATTTTTTGCTGGAGTCTTTCAGGTTTTCTACATAGAGTATCATGTCATCTGCAAATAGTGTACCTTTTACTTCTTCCTTGCTGATTTCGATGCCTTTTATTGATTTAGTTGTCTGATTGCTGTGGCTGGGACTTGTAGTACTATGTTAAATAACAGTGGTGAGGGGTCCCTGGAGAGCTCACTTGGAAGAGCAACTCTTAATCTTGAGGCATGAGTTCAAGCCCCATGTTGGGTGTAGAGATGACTAAAAAAAGAAATAAACTTAAAAAAAATAACAGTGGTGAGAGTGGACATTCCTGTCTTGTTCCTGACCATAGAGGAAAAGCTCTCAGTTGTTCCCCATTGAGGATGATATTAGTTGTGGGTTTTAAATATATAGCCTTTGTTATGTTGAGGGATGTTCCCTTTAAACCTACTTGTTTGAGCATTTTTATCATGAATGGATGTTGTACTTTGTCAAATGATTTTTATTTTGCATCTATTGAAATGATCATATGGTTCTTATCTTTTCTTTTATTAATGTGGTGTATCATGTTGATTGATTTGTGAATATTAAACCACCCTTGAAGCCCAGGAATAAATCCTACTTGATTGTGGTGAATAATTCTTTTAATGTATTGTTGGATTTGGTTTGCTAGTATTTTATTGAGTATTTCTGCATCTATGTTCATCAGGAATGTTGGGCTGTAGTTCTCTTAGTGGAGTCTTTATCTGGTTTTGGTATTAAGGTCATTTTGGCTTTATAGAATGAATTTGGAAGTTTTCCTTTTCTGTTTTTGTTTTGTTTTTTTTTTTTTTTTGGAATGGTTTGAGAATAAGAGGTATTAACTCTTCTTTTAAATGATTGGTAGAATTTGCTTGTGGAGCTTTCTGGTCCTGGACTTTTGTTTGTTGAGAGATTTTTTTATTACTGATTCAATTTTTTGCTAGTTATCAGTTTGTTTAGGTTTTATATTTCTTCCTGTTTCAGTTTTGGTAGTTTATGTGTTTCTAGGAATGTATCCATTTCTTCCAGGTTGTCCAGTTTGTTGGCATATAGTTTTTCATAATACTCTCTTATAATTGTCTATTTCTGTGGTGTTGTTATTTATCCTCTTTAATTTATTTGGGTCATCTCTCTTTTCTTTTTGATAAGTCTGGATAGAGGCTTATCAGTTTTATTAACTTTTTCAGAGAACGAGCCTCTGGTTTCATTGATCCATTTTTTAAGTTTCTATATCATTTATTTCTGTTCTAATCTTTATTATTTCCTTCCTTCTGTTGGTTTTAGGCTTCATTTGTTGTTCTTTTTCTAGCTTCTTTAGGTAAAAGGTTCAGTTGTATATTTGAGATTTTTCTTGCTTCTTTTTTTTTTTAAATATTTTTATTTATTTCTAGGAGAGAGAGAGAGAGAGAGAGACAGCGTGAGCAGGGGAGGGTCAGAGAGAGAGGGAGACACAGACTCTGAAATAGGCTCCAGGCTCTGAGCTGGCAGTCAGCACAGAGCCCGATGCGGGGCTCGAACCCACGAACCATGAGATCATGACCTAAGCGAAAATCGGACGCTTAACCGACTAAGCCACCCAGGCGCCCCATCTTGCTTCTTAAGCAAGACCTGTATTGCTATATATTTCCCCCTTAGGGCTGCTTTTGCTGTATTCCAAAGGTTTTGAACTGTTATGTTTTCATTTTAATTTGTTTCCATGAATTTTTTATTTCTTTTTGATTTCTTCTTTGATTTCCTGGTTGACCCACTCATTGTTTAGTAGCATGTTGTTTAACCTCCATGTATTTGTGGTCATTCCAAAATTTTTCTTGTGGTTGACTTCTAGTTTCATATTGGTGTGGACAGAAGATATGCATGGTATGATCTCAGTCTTTTTGTATTTGTTGAAACCTGATTTATGACCTAACATGTGATCTATTCTAGAGAATGCCCCATGTGCACTTGAAAAGAATGTGTATTCTGCTTTTTTAGGATGGAATGTTCTGAATATATCTATTAAGTCCACCTGGTCCAGTGTGTCATTCAAAGCCATTGTTTCCTTGTTGATTTTCTCTTTAGATGGTCTGCCCATTGATGTAAGTGGAGTGTTGAAGTCCTCTCCTATTATTGTATAATTATCAATTAATTCCTTTGTGTTTATTATTATTTTATATATTTGGGTGCTTTCATGTTAGGTGCATAAATATTTACAATCATTAGATTATTTTTTGGATTGTCTCCCTTATTATGAGATAGTATCCTTCTTCATCTCTTGTTACATACAGTCTTTGTTTTAAAGTCT
This sequence comes from Hyaena hyaena, assembly GCF_003009895.1. Classification (NCBI taxonomy): domain Eukaryota; kingdom Metazoa; phylum Chordata; class Mammalia; order Carnivora; family Hyaenidae; genus Hyaena; species Hyaena hyaena. Next base: position 75,535 of record NW_024081841.1, read on the forward strand.
AGTTTGTCTGATATAAGCATTGCTACTCTGGCCTTCTTTTGACATCCATCTGTATGACAAACGTTTCTCCATCCCCTCACTTTCAATCTGCAGATATCTTTAGGTCTAAAATGAGTCTTTTATAGACAGTATATAGATGGGTCTTGTTTTTTTTATTAAAAGTTTTTATTTATTTTTATTTTGGGGAGAGAGAGAGTGTGCGTAAGTGGAGGAGGGGCAGAGAAAGAGAGGGAGACACAGAATCTGAAGCAGGCCCCAGGCTC